>NW_027466199.1:35000-172500 GCF_046127955.1 Nelusetta ayraudi | reverse complement strand
TCGCCCCCCCCGCCCCCCGATCCCTCCCACCGGACGGCTAATTCCGTCGGTTTCCTCGATAGCGATCTGGCTAAGACCCCCGGAGAATGGCTGGCGAGAAATACTGCCGTCGTCGTGTGAAGAAGGAGGGGGGGATGGGGGGGGAAGCGCCAGCCAGCCAGCCAGCCAGCCAGCCAGCCAACAGGTCCATGGAGCAGCAGGGATTAGCGGGTAAAGTGGATTAGGGAAGAGGTATTCTGATATTCCGCCCAGGCTGCCGAGAAGGTCTTTAGAAAAGCGGGGAAACATCTGCTGGAGCTTAGCGGTGGTGGTGAGGAGGAGAGAAAAAAAAATAGGCGGGAGGGTTGGGGGGGGGGGAGGTCGGGAGGGAGAAACGGCTGCGAGACACATGAGCGCTAACGCACCGAGAGATTTGAAAACAAGAGGGCGCCGCCGAGCGCCGGAGCGGGAACGAGAGGGCGAAGGCGAAGGCGGCGGAACAGAACAAAAAGCGTCACACGTTTGGTTTGAGGAAGTGTGTGTGTGTGTGTGTGTGTGTGTGTGTGTGTGTGTGTGTGTGTGTGTGTGTGTGTGTGTGTGTGTGTGTGTGTGTGTGCGCACGCACGTGGAGCAGCACCCTTGGGTCCTGATGTTCTTGGCTCTGCTCTCGTGAATCTGCGTCTTGATACGGATGCTCGCTCTGTTTGTGTGTGTGTGTGTGTGTGTGCATGTGTGTGTGTGTGTGTGTGTGTGTGTGTGTTTGTGTGCGTGTGCGTGTGTGTGTGTGTGTGTGTGTGTGTGTGCGCCCGCACATCTGACAGGTCCTGGCAAATTAGTGGCGCCGTCCTGATTGAAGCCTTTTATGTTGTGAAAGGCAACAAGACGCAGAGTTGCTCGTCCTCCCGCAGCTCCTCCCCCTTTCTCTCTTCTTCACGGCTCCATCGCCGCGCTGACATAATGAGGACACGAGCGCCAAATGAGAAGAAATGAGGTAAAACAAGGCTCCTGTCAGCTCCTGTCATTTTTTTGTTTTCGTATTGTTTTTTTTTTTCCCTGTCTCGAAAATAAAAAAGCCCAGCCGGCGCTCCGGCGGCTAACGGGGCCCATTAACTTTAGAGGGGAGCTTTCAAAGCGGATGAGCTGAGCGCGATGCAGGGCGCTTTGATGGGACGGGTGGGGTTGGGTTGGGTGGGTGGCGAGGGGCGAGGAGTCGGGGAAATTTAGCATCAGAGGGAGTCAGGTGACAGCATTTATTTTAGCAAGCTGCCGCAGCTGCGGAAGAACAACGACGTTTTTTTAATATCGGCGACAGAAGGACGAGTTTATTTCCAGAGCGACGGATCTGGCGGCTAACGACTGTTTGGTTTTGTTTTTCCTTTTGTTATGTTTAGTTTTTTTTTTTTTAACGCACCAATTTTTTTTTGTTTTGTTTTGTTTAAAGTTTGAATGATCAAAAAAAAAAAAAACTAAACAAAAAAACAATGTCAGCGGTGCTGCTGCCGCGCGTCTTCTTCCGTTTCTTCCCTTCGGAAGCGTTCGGGAACGTTTCCACCATCCAGGAATTCTTATTCTGCTGCTGCTGCTGCTGCTGCTGCTGTGTGAACATTTTTAAAAGCTTCGCTCGCCTGTCTGCTCGCCTGCCTGCCTGGAGCTGGAGCTGGAGCCACTTAACTGCAAGTTTCTGTACCCGCTGGGAATTTAGAAAAAAAAGAAAAAAAGAATCCATCATCTAATAGCATTTGGAGCCGAAAAGGGAGCCGAAAAATTTCAGCCTTATCGGCGCAACAATAGTCGTTCATTTCGAGTGATTTGTGGGTTCCGATGGGTCAAAGGTCAAACATTCCAAACCATTTTCCCAATTTTTCCAACTAACCCCAAACCTTTGCGTATTTAGCCCTGTGTTTGCAGCCCTCTACTATAACTGATGCTTTGTTGGACCTGCTCCACACGTCTGGACAGTGAGGGGGTTAAAAAAAAAAAACAACAGCTCCAAAACAAGGTGGCCTCAAGAGGGCGGAGCCAGAACCTGCTGGAGGGCATGGCCACTGACCCAGGGAGCGGCGTCGGTCTCCCTTTGTGACATCACCGGGGGTGATTTGCACAACAAATTACAAGTAAAGGGTGGACAGTGACGCTTGGTATAAATGTGTGTGTGTGTGTGTGTGTGTGTGTGTGTGTGTGTGTGTGAGAGATTCAGGACACACAACCCTTCTAAAAGCCCATTATACCGCAGCAACAAAGGGTTGCAGCTCCGGCGGCGGCCTCCAGGGAGCGGCGCTCCGTCCTGCCAGGGCCGTGTCGGCTGTCCTGCCTCCTCCCTGGAGACACTGCGGCAGGAAGGGGCGGAGCCTCTGTCCCCTCTCACCGTGTCGCGTCTGCAGCTGGTCGGCGAATTCAGCAGCTTCAATACTGCGTCTGAGCTTGTGACAGGTTTTCATTTGCAGTTGTTTGGACAGTTTCTTTTTTTGGCCTATTAACATATTTTTAGCTCTTTCTCTGCTCTTCCCCACTGAAAACTTGAGAAACTCACTGTCACTCTTTGTGGCAACCAAGACATCTGTGGGTTTTTATTAATTTATTGAAATTATTTTATTTTTTCCCTTCTGAAGTCGCAGTTTGAATGTCGGTTCGGTCACTGCAGAGCGACGCCGTTTGATTTAATTAAATTTAATTCATCCACAACGTACTTTGCCTCTGGTCTTTTCCCTTTATGTCGGAATAGTAACAGTTTGGCCATTTAAATAAGTATATAAATATATATGTGTGTGTGTGTGTGTGTGTGTGTGTGTGTGTGTGTGTGTGTGTGTGTGTATTTATATGAATTTCTGGTCCCCTCGTCTCCGCGGGTTTGTGCAGAGTCATGAAAAAAGTCGAGTCCTCGATGAAAGTCGGACTGTTTTGATGTTCTCTCCCTCCCTCCCTCTCTCACTCCCCCTCCCTCTCTCTCTCTTCTCACCCTTGAAGTTTTCTTACGGGATGTTTTCAACCACTTCCTGTTGCCGGCGGAGGGATTTGAGCCCGACAAGCACGTACCATCCGTCTGTTCTGTTTGACTTGTTGTTTTCTGTGTTTGCTTTTTGCTGAGCTCCTCCTCCTGCGGCTGCGGCGCCTCAACCTGGAGGCAGATTAGGGCATTTTTTTTTCTCCTCCAGTGGCCACTCGAGGTACTGCACCTCTGAAAAGTATTTTTCTCCACGGGCGGCAGTAAAACAGCTAACCGGACGCCTCCGACCTGAAACAGGCTTCACAACAAATGTTTCCGTTGTGAGTTTCTGAGTCATGGGCGTTTGATGGCTAAAAAAAAAAATGTTTCTAAAGGCCAGAAAATCCCCTGATGTTTTTTTTTTTATATTTTTATTTTTGTCCCTCGGGAGTGACAGCAGCTGTGTTTCCATTACAGGTTTTCAAAAAATAAAAGCAATATTTCTAACATTTTGGCGAATTGCAGGTGATTCTGGCAAAATATAAAACATATTCACTTGAAGTGAACTGGTCACGTGACCCTCCCTGTATGTCACCTCCAGTGACGTGTAAATGCGAAAAAAAAAAAAAAAAAGTGTTTCCGTGACACTTTTGCGATACCCCTCTATATGGATACGTCTGGAAAACCACCTCGTGAGGGCGTCAAAACCTTTTCTGCCATATTTGAGAGGTTTTTCCGAGTTGAGGAGTTTCCACGACCACTTTTTTTTATTGCCATATTCAAGTTTTGCGCAATTCCAGGGGTCATGGAAGCGCAGCTGACGTCGCGGCTCCGAAGTGTTCCGGAGCGTTGTGATGCATCGCGGGGGTTCGCGGCCGGGATGATGGGACGTTACATCATCCTTGTCACGCGGCGCTTGACTCCTTCGCAGGGAGGGAACCCACGGAAGACGCTTTTTGACAGTTGGAGTTGTTGGGACGACTCGGCCGGACCGGCGAGACGTCGAGCTTTTCCGGACCCTTTCGCCGCTTCGCTTCTGCGCTCCCGAGACGGCGAGCCGGTATGGAAGGAGGGCGAGAGTGAGCGCGTGCGAACGTCGCCGTGGCGACCGGCAATCTGGCCTCCTCCTCCTCCTCCATCTTCTTCTCACTCCTTCCCTTCTCACCCCTCAGGGTACGAGACTGTGTGTGTGTGTGTGTGTGTCTGTGTGTGTGTGTGTGTGTGTGTGTGTGTGTGTGTGTGTGGGAGGTGTTTTTTGGCAGCCTCTGCTTCTCGCAGAACATTACAACAGAGACTGTCGGCTTGACGTCGACTCACACATCCCACTCCTCCTCCTCGTCCTCCTCCCCTCCCCTCCCCCTTCTTCCTCACCTCTCCTCCCCCCTCCCTCCCTCCCTCCCTCTCTTGGCCGTCTTTCATACATTCGCAGCACAGATGAAACCCACTCCCACGCCTGACCCCCCCCCCCCCCCCACTCCCCCCGCCACCCTCCCTCCCACCTCCACTCATCCAAATTCACCATTGAGTCTCTAAAATAGCTTCTCCTCCGTCTTCCTGTCTTCCGACGCTCTAATTTCATCTTAAATCGCTTGTTGTTTTTTATTTTCTGCAGGTCGTCTTTTTTTTTTTCCCGCCTCCTCCAGAAGATCCGAATCCCACAAAGGCCCCATTTGATGTTGTTTTTTTTTCCCACTGATATATTTTGGTCTCTCTCCGCTGGGATATGTGGGATGCGTCGACCGGTGATGACCTCACGCACGCTCAGTGCCGAGGATTCAGGAAAACCGACGAAACGATGGAAAAGTCGAGGTGGGGAAAAACAGAATTCCAGCCGTATCTGTAATTCTGCTACGTCAAAAAAGCTCCTGACTGGTCAGGAATCTGACCTTTGACCCTGACGGAACGGAAGGAAGTGAAGCCCCCCCCGCAGGTTGTGTGGCCTGTGGACTTCCGATTCGAAATTCCTCACCAAGGGGGCAGCAGAATCCTTGTCAGCCTTTCCAAAAAGATGATGGAAATGAGCTTTTCCTGGCGACGCAGTGACGGGAATTCTCGGCGTTCCTCGTTGCCGCTGACCCCTCCCCTTGTCCCCCCCCCTGCCCCACGACGTCAGCCGTCTTCCCCAGGTGACACTCAGAGATGCACAAACGTTCCCTCTGAGTCACATCCCAGCCTTCCGAACCAGAATCTGAATCATCATCATCCCGGCGCTCGGATTGAAAAAAAAAAAAAAAAAAAAACTCCCGATAATCAACTTGATGGATGTGCGATACGACGTTGCCTGATTTACATGATGATGATGACGATGAAGTAGAAACGCACAATCACGGAGCTCCGTTCATTCATCAGCTGGGGAAAAATATCCCGGCGTTCTCTTCTCGGAGATGAATCGCTGGAAGGACGACGATCCTTCCGAGGTTCAGCGTGTTTTTTTTGGTTTTTTTTCAAAGCTGAATTTTTACATTCGGTGTGAGATTCTACCAGCAGGGTGTTGGGGGGGGGGGGGACAGTAGGGGGAGCGCCGGTCGAGTTCAGAACAGTGCCCAGTTTTATTAACACCCTCCAATGAAAAAAAAATTCCCTTTCGCTCCTGTTAGAAAAATGTTTCTGAGGAAATGCTTGATTTTTTTTTTTTGTCAGACATCTTTCTAAAAACCGTCGTGGAAATGTTGAAATAAAAAAATAGCGGCAGAATTCACTCGGAAAGTGTTTTTTTTTTTTTTTTTTGGTTTCTTTGAAAAGTTTAATTCTTCTCATGAATTGAGGCATCAGTACCCTTGGCTGCAAGTCATTTTTGGTTTTCCAAGGGTTGAATAAAGGTTTCATTTAAATTTTGCACCTACAATTTTTATCATTTCGCCAAGAAAAAAAAAAGAAATCAGGAATGTGTTGGAAATCAAACGTGACTCACATCCTTCAGTGGAGCTGTGAGCAAGTGAGTGAGTCCGGAAACTCGTTGCTTCTGCTGCTGCTGCTGCTGTTGTTGTTGTTGTTGTCGCCAGTTTCACCTTTTTTGAATTTGTCTGTTGTCGAGTTAGCCAAGATCATTTTGAGCAAACAGGACGCAGCTCCGCCGTTCCGGCCGAGGCGACCAAAGAGAAAGGTTTTCTTCCGTCCCTCATCTTCTGTCAGAGTAGAAATCCTGCTGTAGGGCTGGCTGTTTTTCACTGCAGTACCATTAGTGTGTAGCTGCAGCTGGAATTAAAGAAAGAAAAAAAAAAGATTGTGAAAAAAAAATTCTGGTGAATATTTTTCTGACCTTCCTGCCACCACCCCCCCCCACCCCTCACACCCTGAAATTAGAATTGAAACAGCCAACAACAATATGGAGGATTTGAAGTTGTAGTTGTTCTAGTAGTTCTGGGTCACTAGGATCGGACTTGGCTAGACTCTGACCTTCCAACCTCCTTTTAAACGCAGCTCCGCTAGTCCACATTGTTATTATGTTCCCTCAATATAATAGATGAGATAAATATTAGACATTCGTCAAGTTGTCCCGATTGGCTCAGCAAGTGTTTTCACATTTCTTTCCCTTTTGAATTAAAAAAAAAATAATAAAGGGTCGACTTTCAAAAGAGATAATGGCTCCGACGCTAATGGAGAATTTTCTTTTTATTGTTGTTTCACTTCTGCCGCTGCCGCTGCTGCGTGTGGTGTGGCACGATTGGGCTTTGTTTTATGACCCGCCCACCCCCGTCCCAGAAACGAGCGCGCACTAAAACACACACATACGCGCACACGCAGATGCGCACACGCACACTGAGCCAGTCAGAAGAGCAGAGTGATAATAGAATCATTGATGAATGAGCAGAATGCAGTTAGGGAGGCATGAAAGAGGCGCGGCGCGGGAAGGAGGCGTGTTGAGATTAGCGCTGCACAAAGCAAATTGGCTTTGCCATTATTACACAAGTCGGGCTGCAGAAAGCCCCCAAAACCATGAGAGACAAATGAGGCCTGAGATTCATAAAAGCTCCATTAACGGGGAGCGCGACGGGAAAGAGAGAGAGAGAGAGAGAAAATAATCTAAAAACAAAAAAGCAAGGAAGCGAGGGGGCCAAACATCGGCGGCTAAAAGCTAAAGCTGCTTCCTCCACAGCGCCCCACCTGACCTCCTGATTAGCAGCACCCTCGGCTAAATTTCACTTCAAGATGAATCGTGTTCACGTCTTTCTACGATGTGGTGTTTATTTAGCCCTCTGTTTGCAGCCTCCAGCTAAAAACCACCGCCTTGCCCCGACCTTCCTCGCCATCTTTGGAAATGGGGAACAAAAACTTAGGAAGGTGGGGCCAAAACAGCCCGACTCAGGGGGATGGAGATGTGACCACACTTTCTTGGCAGAGGTCCTGGTGCCCTTTGTGACATCACAAGGGGACCAATTATTTACTTATTTGTTTTTTACTCTCAAAGCCGATTCAGAACCAACCAGACACGGTGACGATTGCTCTAAAATATAGTGGAAAGTCACAGGATGATAGGACCATTACAAAATAGAAAGGAAACAGAAATTCCACATTTAAAAGATGAAAATATATATATAGACTATATAATAGTCTGAAAACTGAAAACAGCTGTGCCGAAATGCGTTCAAACCAGTCGCTTGCCCCTAAATTTCACCGCCTCCTTAAAATGCCCGCAGCTGTTTTTTTCTTCCAAACTTTGCGGCGTCCGCAGGTGGCGTCCGTCTCGGTGATCCATGGAGTCGTTGGCGACTCCATAAAAGCGGCGGCCATAATCGTAAGAGCGCCACTCTAATGCGCCACTTAACCGAGTGAGAACACATCATCGCCCATTCAGGCTAATGTGCTAATACGTCTCGGCGCTAATGTTGGCGGCGGCGGCAGCGGCCCCGGCAGGATGAGGCTCCTGCCGCAAACCAGATTATCCGTCCGTCTGACTGTCTCTCAGCCGGCGGGGGAAATAGAGTGTCTCATTATCGTCATCTGCAGACGGCCTCGCCGCTAATCTAGACGGGGGGGGGGGTGGCGAATAATAAGAGAAGAAGAAGAAGAAGAAGAGACTGTGGCGCTGCTGATATCAGTCACTCATCAGGTGTCGGCCAGAAACTCGGCCACATCCGTCAGCGACCAAACGACGGGTCAAGTTTCACCTCAACGCCCGCCTCCTTCTGGGGTTGTGGGGGCTGAAGGAGGGAAGACAGAGGGATGCTGGGATTGTTTATTGCCGAGCTGTAATTGGATCAAGTTGCCGTCTAACCTCTTTAGGCCTGTCACATTGCTTCATCCTCGCGAGGCCAATCTCCCGAGGCCCTGATTGAGTTTGGCCTCAATTGAAACTTATCAGCCACTCTTCTCTCCTTTTTTTCTGCCCCGCCCCCTTTCCTCCTCACCCCCTCCTCCTCTTCTCTCGTCTCCTCCTCTGATCTTTTAAGAGCTCCGACCATTCATCCGGTCCGAAGCTGCTTTCGTTTTCTTCTTCCCCTCCGGCGATGACAAACATCGAGGAGGAGGGGGTGCTTGGGGGTGGGTGGGGACGTTAAAGGGGGCGGAGTTAGTCGATGACGGCACGTATACATCAGTCAATACAGCCTGTCAATTAAAGTTGTCGTCGCCGAGAGATGCTAATGAAATGGATAACGAGGCCGTCACGTAATCTGGGCGGGAAAAAACAGGAAATAACTCACAGGAAAGTTTGCAAGTTCACTCACTGATTCACTCACACATTGAATTCTGCTTCCCAATAACACCAACGGCCACTATTGATCCGTCGGGTTTGGAGGTAAAAACAAACTGGAAAAAAAAACAAAAAAAAAAACGTCTTTCCAAAAAGTGCAGCAGTTCAACTCAAACTCCCCCCAAGTCAGACGCTTTATTGTTCCGCCGCCTAATTTCCCCCGCAGCGCCGCCGCCGCTGCCGCCGTCCCTCCAGGTGTTTAATTGATTGCTAATTGCATCACAACATGAGGAAATTATTTAATTAGGGGACGACGGAGCGAACACTGAAAGTTGCGGCGCTTCATCTCCCCGTCGATGTCAATTACAGACCCACGCACTTTGCGTCTTTTTACTTTTCGAGTCGGACGAGCGAGTCGCCTCCGAGTCCTCGACCGCCTCCGCAGGCCGCGGCTCTGATTGTTGTTTTCAGTCCGAGAAAACTTTATTTTTCTCTTTTTTTCACGACTTGGACCAACTGCAGGTTTCACTTCAGCTGCATCCGTGTTGAAATCATCACGGCTCCGTCCCCCTTTGACCTCGCATTGTTGTTTTGTATTTCAAGGATCCACACAGCAATGAATAAAAACCTTATTTCATGTATATATATATATATATATATATATATATATATATATATATGTATATACATATATATATATATATATATACATATATATATATATATATATCTTTCATATCATACAGCAACAACCTCGCATGTCACTTCAGATAAACATTGCGAGGAGGAGGAAGGGGAAATGGAGGAGGAGGAGAAGTGGAGGAGCGCAGCCGTGGCACCGCCGCTTATTTTCATAAACAAGCTCTAACGGCGGCTCAAAAAAAAACCCGCCCGCCCGCCGTTCCTCTCAATTAACTTCAAGTCATAATTGCAAAAGGCTAAGTAGCCGCCGTCTGTCTATCTGTCTGTCCGTCTGTCTGAAGTGGCGTGGGCGCCGGTGGCGCCAGCGGCTCTTAAGGAGGCGTGCGTGCTCTCGGCCTCGCCATCGTGTGAATTGCAGCGGCGGCGGCGACGCTGGACCTGTCAGAAGCAATGAAGCGCGTTACTTAAGTCACTCATTAAAGACTCGCCGCTGCCGCAGTTGGACAATGCGCTCCCATCAGCGGCGCCCCGTGACACCGGAGCGGGCTTTAAAAGCTCCCACCTGTGACTCTCTCGCTCTCTTATTTGTTATTATCGCCCGCAAAAGTCTCTGGCGGTGAGCACTTATTGCTTTGTGCGTTTATCTGTCTTCATTCTTTTTCCCACCTCACTCCTATTATTCCTCCACATCCCTGAGAACACTTGTCAGTCATCCGGCTGCTGATGGTGATAGTGATGATGATGATGGTGATGATGGTCGTGATGCATTCTCTTCTGTAGTGTGTTAGCACTCGAGATTGATCTTGGTCTCGAGATCGGTTTCGAGGCCACTCTTTAAGGGTCACGTCTCAGACTCTGAGGCATTTTTGACTGGGTCTTGTCTCGCTCTCGGACTGCACGGACTCTGGATTTTTGATCCAGACCGGTCAAGACTCAGCCAACGCTGCTGTGACAAGATAATAACGGAAAAGAATCCAGCCGATGACGTTTTACGCTCTGTTTGTGACACCCAGAGTGACACCCTGCTTCTTTATTCCTAGTTAAGTTATTTTTTATATTCATGAAGCAGAGTTGTTTTTTTGAAAATGGTTCAAAATAGTTGGCAAAGCAGCAAAATGTTAGAGAAAAATATTCAACGATGCCCTGGTGAAAGGAGCCATTGCTTGATTTTTTTTTTTTGTTTTGTTGTTATTTTTCTTCATAAAGTCTTGGTCTTGTCTTGGTCTCAGACCCCAAATGTCTTGGTCTGGTCTCGATATTAACTCTAGTCTTGATAATATCTCGGTCTCAGTTGAGTGCCCTCTTGACTACAACACTACTCGTCCGTTTCAATTTCCCGGGGACAGAACGTTTGTTTACAAAACCAGCGTCGCAGAGGCAGGCGGACGTGCCAGGAACTCGGAGATGCTTCCTCACTTTTCATGACAGAAAATGTATATATGAATGAATAAATAAGTTAATAAAATGTATTGTAATAATAATAATAATAATAATAATAATAATAATAATAATAATAATAATGATGATGATGATGATAAGAAGAAGAATCTGTGAGTCAATGATCATCCGCAAAAAAATGTTTCTTTTGGTTACCGGAAGTATGAGCCGTCGTTTCGTCACGTTGCAGATCTCGGGTCTGGAACGTGTGGCAGAGCGAAAACGCTAATGGAGCGATCCAACCCCGACCGCCCCCACCACACCCACCACCCCACCCCGCCCTGGCGGTGGCCGCTGTAATGAGAGCCCCCGGAGCGCCACGGTCACCCCCTCCGTCACCCACCCACCTCCCCCCTGCTGTTGCACTCCTGTTCACTCCTAATGATTAGACTCTGGCCGCATAAACAGTGAGCGTGTTTCCGCCGCCCGCGTCAAATAGCATCATTAGCTTGCAGGAGGACGGAACGTTTTCCTCCAGTGGCGGAGGTGCCGGATCCTCATTGGTCGGCCAGGGCACTCGTTTGTTGTGCATCGGCTGAAGTAAGTGGAGCCACCGTGTTCAATTCACCCCCCAAAACTGTTTGGATTGTATCACATCCAGAGTTTGGAAGTTCAGAGTTTTAATGGAAACATTTTTTATTTAGTTACATGGAAGCTGTTGGGTGCCGTTCAAAATCTTTTTGGTACGATGCTAATTTGAAACCTTTGTCTCGATTCCAGTTCCAAGACAATACTAAAAAAAAGCGCTTTTAAAACGGCCTCTCATTCTCATTCACTCATTCAGTGAAATAAGGCTGATGCTAGGGTTAGGGTTAGGGTTAGGGTTCCTCAAGTACTAGAAGCCCCAAATTTGCTGTGGGCGCTTCTTGGGGGCTCCTGATGAAAGAGCAAGTGGCCCCCTGTCTCTAGGACAAAGTTGAAATTTCACCCCATAGACTTGCATTGAAATAAGGCTGAAGCTAGGGTTAGGGTTAGGGTTAGGGTTAAGGTTAGGGTTAGGGTTCCTCAAGTACTAGAAGCCCCAAATTTGCTGTGGGCGCTTCTTGGGGGCTCCTGATGAAAGAGCAAGTGGCCCCATGTCTCTAGGACAAAGTTAAAATTTCACCCCATAGACTTGCATTGAAATAAGGCTGAAGTTAGGGTTAGGATTAGGGTTAATGTTAGGGTTAGGGTTCCTCAAGTACAAGAAGCCCCAAATTTGCTGGGGGCGCTTCTTGGGGGCTCCTGATGAAAGAGCAAGTGGCCCCATGTCTCTAGGACAAAGTTAAAATTTCACCCCATGGACTTGCATTGAAATAAGGCTGAAGCTAGGGTTAGGGTTAGGGTTAGGGTTAATGTTAGGGTTAGGGTTCCTCAAGTACTAGAAGCCCCAAATTTGCTGTGGGCGCTTCTTGGGGGCTCCTGATGAAAGAGCAAGTGGCCCCATGTCTCTAGGACAAAGTTGAAATTTCACCCCATAGACTTGCATTGAAATAAGGCTGAAGCTAGGGTTAGGGTTAGGGTTAAGGTTAGGGTTAGGGTTCCTCAAGTACAAGAAGCCCCAAATTTGCTGTGGGCGCTTCTTGGGGGCTCCTGATGAAAGAGCAAGTGGCCCCCTGTCTCTAGGACAAAGTTGAAATTTCACCCCATAGACTTGCATTGAAATAAGGCTGAAGCTAGGGTTAGGGTTAGGGTTAGGGTTAAGGTTAGGGTTAGGGTTCCTCAAGTACAAGAAGCCCCAAATTTGCTGTGGGCGCTTCTTGGGGGCTCCTGATGAAAGAGCAAGTGGCCCCATGTCTCTAGGACAAAGTTAAAATTTCACCCCATAGACTTGCATTGAAATAAGGCTGAAGTTAGGGTTAGGATTAGGGTTAATGTTAGGGTTAGGGTTCCTCAAGTACAAGAAGCCCCAAATTTGCTGTGGGCGCTTCTTGGGGGCTCCTGATGAAAGAGCAAGTGGCCCCATGTCTCTAGGACAAAGTTAAAATTTCACCCCATGGACTTGCATTGAAATAAGGCTGAAGCTAGGGTTAGGGTTAGGGTTAGGGTTAATGTTAGGGTTAGGGTTCCTCAAGTACAAGAAGCCCCAAATTTGCTGTGGGCGCTTCTTGGGGGCTCCTGATGAAAGAGCAAGTGGCCCCATGTCTCTAGGACAAAGTTAAAATTTCACCCCATGGACTTGCATTGAAATAAGGCTGAAGCTAGGGTTAGGGTTAGGGTTAGGGTTAATGTTAGGGTTAGGGTTCCTCAAGTACTAGAAGCCCCAAATTTGCTGTGGGCGCTTCTTGGGGGCTCCTGATGAAAGAGCCAGTGGCCCCATGTCTCTAGGACAAAGTTGAAATTTCACCCCATAGACTTGCATTGAAATAAGGCTGAAGCTAGGGTTAGGGTTAGGGTTAGGGTTAAGGTTAGGGTTAGGGTTCCTCAAGTACAAGAAGCCCCAAATTTGCTGTGGGCGCTTCTTGGGGGCTCCTGATGAAAGAGCAAGTGGCCCCCTGTCTCTAGGACAAAGTTGAAATTTCACCCCATAGACTTGCATTGAAATAAGGCTGAAGCTAGGGTTAGGGTTAGGGTTAGGGTTAGGGTTAATGTTAGGGTTAGGGTTCCTCAAGTACAAGAAGCCCCAAATTTGCTGTGGGCGCTTCTTGGGGGCTCCTGATGAAAGAGCAAGTGGCCCCATGTCTCTAGGACAAAGTTGAAATTTCACCCCATAGACTTGCATTGAAATAAGGCTGAAGCTAGGGTTAGGGTTAGGGTTAGGGTTAGGGTTAATGTTAGGGTTAGGGTTCCTCAAGTACAAGAAGCCCCAAATTTGCTGTGGGCGCTTCTTGGGGGCTCCTGATGAAAGAGCAAGTGGCCCCATGTCTCTAGGACAAAGTTGAAATTTCACCCCATAGACTTGCATTGAAATAAGGCTGAAGCTAGGGTTAGGGTTAGGGTTAGGGTTAAGGTTAGGGTTAGGGTTCCTCATGTACTAGAAGCCCCAAATTTGCTGTGGGCGCTTCTTGGGGGCTCCTGATGAAAGAGCAAGTGGCCCCATGTCTCTAGGACAAAGTTGAAATTTCACCCCATAGACTTGCATTGAAATAAGGCTGAAGCTAGGGTTAGGGTTAGGGTTAGGGTTATGGTTAGGGTTAGGGTTCCTCAAGTACTAGAAGCCCCAAATTTGCTGTGGGCGCTTCTTGGGGGCTCCTGATGAAAGAGCAAGTGGCCCCATGTCTCTAGGACAAAGTTGAAATTTCACCCCATAGACTTGCATTGAAATAAGGCTGAAGCTAGGGTTAGGGTTAGGGTTAGGGTTAAGGTTAGGGTTAGGGTTCCTCATGTACTAGAAGCCCCAAATTTGCTGTGGGCGCTTCTTGGGGGCTCCTGATGAAAGAGCAAGTGGCCCCATGTCTCTAGGACAAAGTTGAAATTTCACCCCATAGACTTGCATTGAAATAAGGCTGAAGCTAGGGTTAGGGTTAGGGTTAGGGTTAGGGTTATGGTTAGGGTTAGGGTTCCTCAAGTACTAGAAGCCCCAAATTTGCTGTGGGCGCTTCTTGGGGGCTCCTGATGAAAGAGCAAGTGGCCCCATGTCTCTAGGACAAAGTTGAAATTTCACCCCATAGACTTGCATTGAAATAAGGCTGAAGCTAGGGTTAGGGTTAGGGTTAGGTTTAAGGTTAGGGTTAGGGTTCCTCAAGTACAAGAAGCCCCAAATTTGCTGTGGGCGCTTCTTGGGGGCTCCTGATGAAAGAGCAAGTGGCCCCATGTCTCTAGGACAAAGTTGAAATTTCACCCCATAGACTTGCATTGAAATAAGGCTGAAGCTAGGGTTAGGGTTAGGGTTAGGGTTAATGTTAGGGTTAGGGTTCCTCAAGTACAAGAAGCCCCAAATTTGCTGTGGGCGCTTCTTGGGGGCTCCTGATGAAAGAGCAAGTGGCCCCATGTCTCTAGGACAAAGTTGAAATTTCACCCCATAGACTTGCATTGAAATAAGGCTGAAGCTAGGGTTAGGGTTAGGGTTAGGGTTAATGTTAGGGTTAGGGTTCCTCAAGTACAAGAAGCCCCAAATTTGCTGTGGGCGCTTCTTGGGGGCTCCTGATGAAAGAGCAAGTGGCCCCATGTCTCTAGGACAAAGTTGAAATTTCACCCCATAGACTTGCATTGAAATAAGGCTGAAGCTAGGGTTAGGGTTAGGGTTAGGGTTAAGGTTAGGGTTAGGGTTCCTCAAGTACAAGAAGCCCCAAATTTGCTGTGGGCGCTTCTTGGGGGCTCCTGATGAAAGAGCAAGTGGCCCCCTGTCTCTAGGACAAAGTTGAAATTTCACCCCATAGACTTGCATTGAAATAAGGCTGAAGCTATGGTTAGGGTTAGGGTTAGGGTTAAGGTTAGGGTTAGGGTTCCTCAAGTACAAGAAGCCCCAAATTTGCTGTGGGCGCTTCTTGGGGGCTCCTGATGAAAGAGCAAGTGGCCCCATGTCTCTAGGACAAAGTTGAAATTTCACCCCATAGACTTGCATTGAAATAAGGCTGAAGCTAGGGTTAGGGTTAGGGTTAGGGTTAATGTTAGGGTTAGGGTTCCTCAAGTACAAGAAGCCCCAAATTTGCTGTGGGCGCTTCTTGGGGGCTCCTGATGAAAGAGCAAGTGGCCCCATGTCTCTAGGACAAAGTTGAAATTTCACCCCATAGACTTGCATTGAAATAAGGCTGAAGCTAGGGTTAGGGTTAGGGTTAGGGTTAAGGTTAGGGTTAGGGTTCCTCATGTACTAGAAGCCCCAAATTTGCTGTGGGCGCTTCTTGGGGGCTCCTGATGAAAGAGCAAGTGGCCCCATGTCTCTAGGACAAAGTTGAAATTTCACCCCATAGACTTGCATTGAAATAAGGCTGAAGCTAGGGTTAGGATTAGGGTTAGGGTTAAGGTTAGGGTTAGGGTTCCTCATGTACTAGAAGCCCCAAATTTGCTGTGGGCGCTTCTTGGGGGCTCCTGATGAAAGAGCAAGTGGCCCCATGTCTCTAGGACAAAGATGAAATTTCACCCCATAGACTTGCATTGAAATAAGGCTGAAGCTAGGGTTAGGGTTAGGGTTAGGGTTAGGGTTAATGTTAGGGTTAGGGTTCCTCAAGTACAAGAAGCCCCAAATTTGCTGTGGGCGCTTCTTGGGGGCTCCTGATGAAAGAGCAAGTGGCCCCATGTCTCTAGGACAAAGTTGAAATTTCACCCCATAGACTTGCATTGAAATAAGGCTGAAGCTAGGGTTAGGGTTAGGGTTAGGGTTAAGGTTAGGGTTAGGGTTCCTCATGTACTAGAAGCCCCAAATTTGCTGTGGGCGCTTCTTGGGGGCTCCTGATGAAAGAGCAAGTGGCCCCATGTCTCTAGGACAAAGTTGAAATTTCACCCCATAGACTTGCATTGAAATAAGGCTGAAGCTAGGGTTAGGGTTAGGGTTAGGGTTATGGTTAGGGTTAGGGTTCCTCAAGTACTAGAAGCCCCAAATTTGCTGTGGGCGCTTCTTGGGGGCTCCTGATGAAAGAGCAAGTGGCCCCATGTCTCTAGGACAAAGTTGAAATTTCACCCCATAGACTTGCATTGAAATAAGGCTGAAGCTAGGGTTAGGGTTAGGGTTAGGGTTAAGGTTAGGGTTAGGGTTCCTCATGTACTAGAAGCCCCAAATTTGCTGTGGGCGCTTCTTGGGGGCTCCTGATGAAAGAGCAAGTGGCCCCATGTCTCTAGGACAAAGTTGAAATTTCACCCCATAGACTTGCATTGAAATAAGGCTGAAGCTAGGGTTAGGGTTAGGGTTAGGGTTAAGGTTAGGGTTAGGGTTCCTCAAGTACAAGAAGCCCCAAATTTGCTGTGGGCGCTTCTTGGGGGCTCCTGATGAAAGAGCAAGTGGCCCCCTGTCTCTAGGACAAAGTTGAAATTTCACCCCATAGACTTGCATTGAAATAAGGCTGAAGCTAGGGTTAGGGTTAGGGTTAGGGTTAAGGTTAGGGTTAGGGTTCCTCAAGTACAAGAAGCCCCAAATTTGCTGTGGGCGCTTCTTGGGGGCTCCTGATGAAAGAGCAAGTGGCCCCATGTCTCTAGGACAAAGTTGAAATTTCACCCCATAGACTTGCATTGAAATAAGGCTGAAGCTAGGGTTAGGGTTAGGGTTAGGGTTAATGTTAGGGTTAGGGTTCCTCAAGTACAAGAAGCCCCAAATTTGCTGTGGGCGCTTCTTGGGGGCTCCTGATGAAAGAGCAAGTGGCCCCATGTCTCTAGGACAAAGTTGAAATTTCACCCCATAGACTTGCATTGAAATAAGGCTGAAGCTAGGGTTAGGGTTAGGGTTAGGGTTAAGGTTAGGGTTAGGGTTCCTCATGTACTAGAAGCCCCAAATTTGCTGTGGGCGCTTCTTGGGGGCTCCTGATGAAAGAGCAAGTGGCCCCATGTCTCTAGGACAAAGTTGAAATTTCACCCCATAGACTTGCATTGAAATAAGGCTGAAGCTAGGGTTAGGGTTAGGGTTAGGGTTAAGGTTAGGGTTAGGGTTCCTCATGTACTAGAAGCCCCAAATTTGCTGTGGGCGCTTCTTGGGGGCTCCTGATGAAAGAGCAAGTGGCCCCATGTCTCTAGGACAAAGTTGAAATTTCACCCCATAGACTTGCATTGAAATAAGGCTGAAGCTAGGGTTAGGGTTAGGGTTAGGGTTATGGTTAGGGTTAGGGTTCCTCAAGTACTAGAAGCCCCAAATTTGCTGTGGGCGCTTCTTGGGGGCTCCTGATGAAAGAGCAAGTGGCCCCATGTCTCTAGGACAAAGTTGAAATTTCACCCCATAGACTTGCATTGAAATAAGGCTGAAGCTAGGGTTAGGGTTAGGGTTAGGGTTAAGGTTAGGGTTAGGGTTCCTCATGTACTAGAAGCCCCAAATTTGCTGTGGGCGCTTCTTGGGGGCTCCTGATGAAAGAGCAAGTGGCCCCATGTCTCTAGGACAAAGTTGAAATTTCACCCCATAGACTTGCATTGAAATAAGGCTGAAGCTAGGGTTAGGGTTAGGGTTAGGGTTAGGGTTATGGTTAGGGTTAGGGTTCCTCAAGTACTAGAAGCCCCAAATTTGCTGTGGGCGCTTCTTGGGGGCTCCTGATGAAAGAGCAAGTGGCCCCATGTCTCTAGGACAAAGTTGAAATTTCACCCCATAGACTTGCATTGAAATAAGGCTGAAGCTAGGGTTAGGGTTAGGGTTAGGTTTAAGGTTAGGGTTAGGGTTCCTCAAGTACAAGAAGCCCCAAATTTGCTGTGGGCGCTTCTTGGGGGCTCCTGATGAAAGAGCAAGTGGCCCCATGTCTCTAGGACAAAGTTGAAATTTCACCCCATAGACTTGCATTGAAATAAGGCTGAAGCTAGGGTTAGGGTTAGGGTTAGGGTTAGGGTTATGGTTAGGGTTAGGGTTCCTCAAGTACTAGAAGCCCCAAATTTGCTGTGGGCGCTTCTTGGGGGCTCCTGATGAAAGAGCAAGTGGCCCCATGTCTCTAGGACAAAGTTGAAATTTCACCCCATAGACTTGCATTGAAATAAGGCTGAAGCTAGGGTTAGGGTTAGGGTTAGGTTTAAGGTTAGGGTTAGGGTTCCTCAAGTACAAGAAGCCCCAAATTTGCTGTGGGCGCTTCTTGGGGGCTCCTGATGAAAGAGCAAGTGGCCCCATGTCTCTAGGACAAAGTTGAAATTTCACCCCATAGACTTGCATTGAAATAAGGCTGAAGCTAGGGTTAGGGTTAGGGTTAGGGTTAATGTTAGGGTTAGGGTTCCTCAAGTACAAGAAGCCCCAAATTTGCTGTGGGCGCTTCTTGGGGGCTCCTGATGAAAGAGCAAGTGGCCCCATGTCTCTAGGACAAAGTTGAAATTTCACCCCATAGACTTGCATTGAAATAAGGCTGAAGCTAGGGTTAGGGTTAGGGTTAGGGTTAATGTTAGGGTTAGGGTTCCTCAAGTACAAGAAGCCCCAAATTTGCTGTGGGCGCTTCTTGGGGGCTCCTGATGAAAGAGCAAGTGGCCCCATGTCTCTAGGACAAAGTTGAAATTTCACCCCATAGACTTGCATTGAAATAAGGCTGAAGCTAGGGTTAGGGTTAGGGTTAGGGTTAAGGTTAGGGTTAGGGTTCCTCAAGTACAAGAAGCCCCAAATTTGCTGTGGGCGCTTCTTGGGGGCTCCTGATGAAAGAGCAAGTGGCCCCCTGTCTCTAGGACAAAGTTGAAATTTCACCCCATAGACTTGCATTGAAATAAGGCTGAAGCTAGGGTTAGGGTTAGGGTTAGGGTTAAGGTTAGGGTTAGGGTTCCTCAAGTACAAGAAGCCCCAAATTTGCTGTGGGCGCTTCTTGGGGGCTCCTGATGAAAGAGCAAGTGGCCCCATGTCTCTAGGACAAAGTTGAAATTTCACCCCATAGACTTGCATTGAAATAAGGCTGAAGCTAGGGTTAGGGTTAGGGTTAGGGTTAATGTTAGGGTTAGGGTTCCTCAAGTACAAGAAGCCCCAAATTTGCTGTGGGCGCTTCTTGGGGGCTCCTGATGAAAGAGCAAGTGGCCCCATGTCTCTAGGACAAAGTTGAAATTTCACCCCATAGACTTGCATTGAAATAAGGCTGAAGCTAGGGTTAGGGTTAGGGTTAGGGTTAAGGTTAGGGTTAGGGTTCCTCATGTACTAGAAGCCCCAAATTTGCTGTGGGCGCTTCTTGGGGGCTCCTGATGAAAGAGCAAGTGGCCCCATGTCTCTAGGACAAAGTTGAAATTTCACCCCATAGACTTGCATTGAAATAAGGCTGAAGCTAGGGTTAGGGTTAGGGTTAGGGTTAAGGTTAGGGTTAGGGTTCCTCATGTACTAGAAGCCCCAAATTTGCTGTGGGCGCTTCTTGGGGGCTCCTGATGAAAGAGCAAGTGGCCCCATGTCTCTAGGACAAAGATGAAATTTCACCCCATAGACTTGCATTGAAATAAGGCTGAAGCTAGGGTTAGGGTTAGGGTTAGGGTTAGGGTTAATGTTAGGGTTAGGGTTCCTCAAGTACAAGAAGCCCCAAATTTGCTGTGGGCGCTTCTTGGGGGCTCCTGATGAAAGAGCAAGTGGCCCCATGTCTCTAGGACAAAGTTGAAATTTCACCCCATAGACTTGCATTGAAATAAGGCTGAAGCTAGGGTTAGGGTTAGGGTTAGGGTTAAGGTTAGGGTTAGGGTTCCTCATGTACTAGAAGCCCCAAATTTGCTGTGGGCGCTTCTTGGGGGCTCCTGATGAAAGAGCAAGTGGCCCCATGTCTCTAGGACAAAGTTGAAATTTCACCCCATAGACTTGCATTGAAATAAGGCTGAAGCTAGGGTTAGGGTTAGGGTTAGGGTTATGGTTAGGGTTAGGGTTCCTCAAGTACTAGAAGCCCCAAATTTGCTGTGGGCGCTTCTTGGGGGCTCCTGATGAAAGAGCAAGTGGCCCCATGTCTCTAGGACAAAGTTGAAATTTCACCCCATAGACTTGCATTGAAATAAGGCTGAAGCTAGGGTTAGGGTTAGGGTTAGGGTTAAGGTTAGGGTTAGGGTTCCTCATGTACTAGAAGCCCCAAATTTGCTGTGGGCGCTTCTTGGGGGCTCCTGATGAAAGAGCAAGTGGCCCCATGTCTCTAGGACAAAGTTGAAATTTCACCCCATAGACTTGCATTGAAATAAGGCTGAAGCTAGGGTTAGGGTTAGGGTTAGGGTTAAGGTTAGGGTTAGGGTTCCTCAAGTACAAGAAGCCCCAAATTTGCTGTGGGCGCTTCTTGGGGGCTCCTGATGAAAGAGCAAGTGGCCCCCTGTCTCTAGGACAAAGTTGAAATTTCACCCCATAGACTTGCATTGAAATAAGGCTGAAGCTAGGGTTAGGGTTAGGGTTAGGGTTAAGGTTAGGGTTAGGGTTCCTCAAGTACAAGAAGCCCCAAATTTGCTGTGGGCGCTTCTTGGGGGCTCCTGATGAAAGAGCAAGTGGCCCCATGTCTCTAGGACAAAGTTGAAATTTCACCCCATAGACTTGCATTGAAATAAGGCTGAAGCTAGGGTTAGGGTTAGGGTTAGGGTTAATGTTAGGGTTAGGGTTCCTCAAGTACAAGAAGCCCCAAATTTGCTGTGGGCGCTTCTTGGGGGCTCCTGATGAAAGAGCAAGTGGCCCCATGTCTCTAGGACAAAGTTGAAATTTCACCCCATAGACTTGCATTGAAATAAGGCTGAAGCTAGGGTTAGGGTTAGGGTTAGGGTTAAGGTTAGGGTTAGGGTTCCTCATGTACTAGAAGCCCCAAATTTGCTGTGGGCGCTTCTTGGGGGCTCCTGATGAAAGAGCAAGTGGCCCCATGTCTCTAGGACAAAGTTGAAATTTCACCCCATAGACTTGCATTGAAATAAGGCTGAAGCTAGGGTTAGGGTTAGGGTTAGGGTTAAGGTTAGGGTTAGGGTTCCTCATGTACTAGAAGCCCCAAATTTGCTGTGGGCGCTTCTTGGGGGCTCCTGATGAAAGAGCAAGTGGCCCCATGTCTCTAGGACAAAGTTGAAATTTCACCCCATAGACTTGCATTGAAATAAGGCTGAAGCTAGGGTTAGGGTTAGGGTTAGGGTTAGGGTTAATGTTAGGGTTAGGGTTCCTCAAGTACAAGAAGCCCCAAATTTGCTGTGGGCGCTTCTTGGGGGCTCCTGATGAAAGAGCAAGTGGCCCCATGTCTCTAGGACAAAGTTGAAATTTCACCCCATAGACTTGCATTGAAATAAGGCTGAAGCTAGGGTTAGGGTTAGGGTTAGGGTTAAGGTTAGGGTTAGGGTTCCTCAAGTACAAGAAGCCCCAAATTTGCTGTGGGCGCTTCTTGGGGGCTCCTGATGAAAGAGCAAGTGGCCCCATGTCTCTAGGACAAAGTTGAAATTTCACCCCATAGACTTGCATTGAAATAAGGCTGAAGCTAGGGTTAGGGTTAGGGTTAGGGTTAATGTTAGGGTTAGGGTTCCTCAAGTACAAGAAGCCCCAAATTTGCTGTGGGCGCTTCTTGGGGGCTCCTGATGAAAGAGCAAGTGGCCCCATGTCTCTAGGACAAAGTTGAAATTTCACCCCATAGACTTGCATTGAAATAAGGCTGAAGCTAGGGTTAGGGTTAGGGTTAGGGTTAAGGTTAGGGTTAGGGTTCCTCATGTACTAGAAGCCCCAAATTTGCTGTGGGCGCTTCTTGGGGGCTCCTGATGAAAGAGCAAGTGGCCCCATGTCTCTAGGACAAAGTTGAAATTTCACCCCATAGACTTGCATTGAAATAAGGCTGAAGCTAGGGTTAGGGTTAGGGTTAGGGTTAAGGTTAGGGTTAGGGTTCCTCATGTACTAGAAGCCCCAAATTTGCTGTGGGCGCTTCTTGGGGGCTCCTGATGAAAGAGCAAGTGGCCCCATGTCTCTAGGACAAAGATGAAATTTCACCCCATAGACTTGCATTGAAATAAGGCTGAAGCTAGGGTTAGGGTTAGGGTTAGGGTTAGGGTTAATGTTAGGGTTAGGGTTCCTCAAGTACAAGAAGCCCCAAATTTGCTGTGGGCGCTTCTTGGGGGCTCCTGATGAAAGAGCAAGTGGCCCCATGTCTCTAGGACAAAGTTGAAATTTCACCCCATAGACTTGCATTGAAATAAGGCTGAAGCTAGGGTTAGGGTTAGGGTTAGGGTTAAGGTTAGGGTTAGGGTTCCTCATGTACTAGAAGCCCCAAATTTGCTGTGGGCGCTTCTTGGGGGCTCCTGATGAAAGAGCAAGTGGCCCCATGTCTCTAGGACAAAGTTGAAATTTCACCCCATAGACTTGCATTGAAATAAGGCTGAAGCTAGGGTTAGGGTTAGGGTTAGGGTTATGGTTAGGGTTAGGGTTCCTCAAGTACTAGAAGCCCCAAATTTGCTGTGGGCGCTTCTTGGGGGCTCCTGATGAAAGAGCAAGTGGCCCCATGTCTCTAGGACAAAGTTGAAATTTCACCCCATAGACTTGCATTGAAATAAGGCTGAAGCTAGGGTTAGGGTTAGGGTTAGGGTTAAGGTTAGGGTTAGGGTTCCTCATGTACTAGAAGCCCCAAATTTGCTGTGGGCGCTTCTTGGGGGCTCCTGATGAAAGAGCAAGTGGCCCCATGTCTCTAGGACAAAGTTGAAATTTCACCCCATAGACTTGCATTGAAATAAGGCTGAAGCTAGGGTTAGGGTTAGGGTTAGGGTTAAGGTTAGGGTTAGGGTTCCTCAAGTACAAGAAGCCCCAAATTTGCTGTGGGCGCTTCTTGGGGGCTCCTGATGAAAGAGCAAGTGGCCCCCTGTCTCTAGGACAAAGTTGAAATTTCACCCCATAGACTTGCATTGAAATAAGGCTGAAGCTAGGGTTAGGGTTAGGGTTAGGGTTAAGGTTAGGGTTAGGGTTCCTCAAGTACAAGAAGCCCCAAATTTGCTGTGGGCGCTTCTTGGGGGCTCCTGATGAAAGAGCAAGTGGCCCCATGTCTCTAGGACAAAGTTGAAATTTCACCCCATAGACTTGCATTGAAATAAGGCTGAAGCTAGGGTTAGGGTTAGGGTTAGGGTTAATGTTAGGGTTAGGGTTCCTCAAGTACAAGAAGCCCCAAATTTGCTGTGGGCGCTTCTTGGGGGCTCCTGATGAAAGAGCAAGTGGCCCCATGTCTCTAGGACAAAGTTGAAATTTCACCCCATAGACTTGCATTGAAATAAGGCTGAAGCTAGGGTTAGGGTTAGGGTTAGGGTTAAGGTTAGGGTTAGGGTTCCTCATGTACTAGAAGCCCCAAATTTGCTGTGGGCGCTTCTTGGGGGCTCCTGATGAAAGAGCAAGTGGCCCCATGTCTCTAGGACAAAGTTGAAATTTCACCCCATAGACTTGCATTGAAATAAGGCTGAAGCTAGGGTTAGGGTTAGGGTTAGGGTTAAGGTTAGGGTTAGGGTTCCTCATGTACTAGAAGCCCCAAATTTGCTGTGGGCGCTTCTTGGGGGCTCCTGATGAAAGAGCAAGTGGCCCCATGTCTCTAGGACAAAGTTGAAATTTCACCCCATAGACTTGCATTGAAATAAGGCTGAAGCTAGGGTTAGGGTTAGGGTTAGGGTTAGGGTTAATGTTAGGGTTAGGGTTCCTCAAGTACAAGAAGCCCCAAATTTGCTGTGGGCGCTTCTTGGGGGCTCCTGATGAAAGAGCAAGTGGCCCCATGTCTCTAGGACAAAGTTGAAATTTCACCCCATAGACTTGCATTGAAATAAGGCTGAAGCTAGGGTTAGGGTTAGGGTTCGGGTTAAGGTTAGGGTTAGGGTTCCTCATGTACTAGAAGCCCCAAATTTGCTGTGGGCGCTTCTTGGGGGCTCCTGATGAAAGAGCAAGTGGCCCCATGTCTCTAGGACAAAGTTGAAATTTCACCCCATAGACTTGCATTGAAATAAGGCTGAAGCTAGGGTTAGGGTTAGGGTTAGGGTTATGGTTAGGGTTAGGGTTCCTCAAGTACTAGAAGCCCCAAATTTGCTGTGGGCGCTTCTTGGGGGCTCCTGATGAAAGAGCAAGTGGCCCCATGTCTCTAGGACAAAGTTGAAATTTCACCCCATAGACTTGCATTGAAATAAGGCTGAAGCTAGGGTTAGGGTTAGGGTTAGGGTTAAGGTTAGGGTTAGGGTTCCTCATGTACTAGAAGCCCCAAATTTGCTGTGGGCGCTTCTTGGGGGCTCCTGATGAAAGAGCAAGTGGCCCCATGTCTCTAGGACAAAGTTGAAATTTCACCCCATAGACTTGCATTGAAATAAGGCTGAAGCTAGGGTTAGGGTTAGGGTTAGGGTTAGGGTTATGGTTAGGGTTAGGGTTCCTCAAGTACTAGAAGCCCCAAATTTGCTGTGGGCGCTTCTTGGGGGCTCCTGATGAAAGAGCAAGTGGCCCCATGTCTCTAGGACAAAGTTGAAATTTCACCCCATAGACTTGCATTGAAATAAGGCTGAAGCTAGGGTTAGGGTTAGGGTTAGGTTTAAGGTTAGGGTTAGGGTTCCTCAAGTACAAGAAGCCCCAAATTTGCTGTGGGCGCTTCTTGGGGGCTCCTGATGAAAGAGCAAGTGGCCCCATGTCTCTAGGACAAAGTTGAAATTTCACCCCATAGACTTGCATTGAAATAAGGCTGAAGCTAGGGTTAGGGTTAGGGTTAGGGTTAGGGTTAATGTTAGGGTTAGGGTTCCTCAAGTACAAGAAGCCCCAAATTTGCTGTGGGCGCTTCTTGGGGGCTCCTGATGAAAGAGCAAGTGGCCCCATGTCTCTAGGACAAAGTTGAAATTTCACCCCATAGACTTGCATTGAAATAAGGCTGAAGCTAGGGTTAGGGTTAGGGTTAGGGTTAATGTTAGGGTTAGGGTTCCTCAAGTACAAGAAGCCCCAAATTTGCTGTGGGCGCTTCTTGGGGGCTCCTGATGAAAGAGCAAGTGGCCCCATGTCTCTAGGACAAAGTTGAAATTTCACCCCATAGACTTGCATTGAAATAAGGCTGAAGCTAGGGTTAGGGTTAGGGTTAGGGTTAAGGTTAGGGTTAGGGTTCCTCAAGTACAAGAAGCCCCAAATTTGCTGTGGGCGCTTCTTGGGGGCTCCTGATGAAAGAGCAAGTGGCCCCCTGTCTCTAGGACAAAGTTGAAATTTCACCCCATAGACTTGCATTGAAATAAGGCTGAAGCTAGGGTTAGGGTTAGGGTTAGGGTTAAGGTTAGGGTTAGGGTTCCTCAAGTACAAGAAGCCCCAAATTTGCTGTGGGCGCTTCTTGGGGGCTCCTGATGAAAGAGCAAGTGGCCCCATGTCTCTAGGACAAAGTTGAAATTTCACCCCATAGACTTGCATTGAAATAAGGCTGAAGCTAGGGTTAGGGTTAGGGTTAGGGTTAATGTTAGGGTTAGGGTTCCTCAAGTACAAGAAGCCCCAAATTTGCTGTGGGCGCTTCTTGGGGGCTCCTGATGAAAGAGCAAGTGGCCCCATGTCTCTAGGACAAAGTTGAAATTTCACCCCATAGACTTGCATTGAAATAAGGCTGAAGCTAGGGTTAGGGTTAGGGTTAGGGTTAAGGTTAGGGTTAGGGTTCCTCATGTACTAGAAGCCCCAAATTTGCTGTGGGCGCTTCTTGGGGGCTCCTGATGAAAGAGCAAGTGGCCCCATGTCTCTAGGACAAAGTTGAAATTTCACCCCATAGACTTGCATTGAAATAAGGCTGAAGCTAGGGTTAGGGTTAGGGTTAGGGTTAAGGTTAGGGTTAGGGTTCCTCATGTACTAGAAGCCCCAAATTTGCTGTGGGCGCTTCTTGGGGGCTCCTGATGAAAGAGCAAGTGGCCCCATGTCTCTAGGACAAAGTTGAAATTTCACCCCATAGACTTGCATTGAAATAAGGCTGAAGCTAGGGTTAGGGTTAGGGTTAGGTTTAAGGTTAGGGTTAGGGTTCCTCAAGTACAAGAAGCCCCAAATTTGCTGTGGGCGCTTCTTGGGGGCTCCTGATGAAAGAGCAAGTGGCCCCATGTCTCTAGGACAAAGTTGAAATTTCACCCCATAGACTTGCATTGAAATAAGGCTGAAGTTAGGGTTAGGATTAGGGTTAATGTTAGGGTTAGGGTTCCTCAAGTACAAGAAGCCCCAAATTTGCTGTGGGCGCTTCTTGGGGGCTCCTGATGAAAGAGCAAGTGGCCCCATGTCTCTAGGACAAAGTTAAAATTTCACCCCATGGACTTGCATTGAAATAAGGCTGAAGCTAGGGTTAGGGTTAGGGTTAGGGTTAATGTTAGGGTTAGGGTTCCTCAAGTACTAGAAGCCCCAAATTTGCTGTGGGCGCTTCTTGGGGGCTCCTGATGAAAGAGCCAGTGGCCCCATGTCTCTAGGACAAAGTTGAAATTTCACCCCATAGACTTGCATTGAAATAAGGCTGAAGCTAGGGTTAGGGTTAGGGTTAGGGTTAAGGTTAGGGTTAGGGTTCCTCAAGTACAAGAAGCCCCAAATTTGCTGTGGGCGCTTCTTGGGGGCTCCTGATGAAAGAGCAAGTGGCCCCCTGTCTCTAGGACAAAGTTGAAATTTCACCCCATAGACTTGCATTGAAATAAGGCTGAAGCTAGGGTTAGGGTTAGGGTTAGGGTTAGGGTTAATGTTAGGGTTAGGGTTCCTCAAGTACAAGAAGCCCCAAATTTGCTGTGGGCGCTTCTTGGGGGCTCCTGATGAAAGAGCAAGTGGCCCCATGTCTCTAGGACAAAGTTGAAATTTCACCCCATAGACTTGCATTGAAATAAGGCTGAAGCTAGGGTTAGGGTTAGGGTTAGGGTTAATGTTAGGGTTAGGGTTCCTCAAGTACAAGAAGCCCCAAATTTGCTGTGGGCGCTTCTTGGGGGCTCCTGATGAAAGAGCAAGTGGCCCCATGTCTCTAGGACAAAGTTGAAATTTCACCCCATAGACTTGCAGTGAAATAAGGCTGAAGCTAGGGTTAGGGTTAGGGTTAGGGTTAATGTTAGGGTTAGGGTTCCTCAAGTACAAGAAGCCCCAAATTTGCTGTGGGCGCTTCTTGGGGGCTCCTGATGAAAGAGCAAGTGGCCCCATGTCTCTAGGACAAAGTTGAAATTTCACCCCATAGACTTGCATTGAAATAAGGCTGAAGCTAGGGTTAGGGTTAGGGTTAGGTTTAAGGTTAGGGTTAGGGTTCCTCAAGTACTAGAAGCCCCAAATTTGCTGTGGGCGCTTCTTGGGGGCTCCTGATGAAAGAGCAAGTGGCCCCATGTCTCTAGGACAAAGATGAAATTTCACCCCATAGACCACTCATACACCAACTGGTGTATATGAGGGATGTCCCGATCTAATTATTCGGACTGAGTCGACATGCCGATCTACCATGTTTTATTAGATCAGTGACTGGCCGATCTGCTTTCAAAATCCCCCATCCGGTCTTGAAATGTATCAATAAAGTTATACATGTTGCCATTTTACTGCAATTCATTTTTTTCTTTATTCTGATCCACCTCAGTGAAGTGGAGCCGCTTTCGAATCTTTGGCGCGGCGCTAATTTTCACTCTGAACATTTTCAAGTGTCTTTAGTTCCCGCCTCTGTAATGTGAAAGCCAATCAACAGCCTCTTTGCATCTCAATGACCACATGATTATCGGCTTCCTGAAGATTCACTGTCTCGGATGTATATCGGAAAATTGCCTCCGAGAGATGATTCATCTTTTGCTACTCGATAGCACCGGAGCATTTTCACTCGCTGCTTCAAAAGTTCCAGAGTTAAGCAACTGGTCCGGTTTCTCTTCGCTCAAACAAAGTGGACAGAAAGTCAAAAAAAAAAAAACAACAACTCCTCTCCGCATACACACAACAATGAAACAGGCGCAATAATAATGATTGCATTAAGCTTCAGCCTTTTTGCTGTTTTAGCCGTGCGATCCATACTGCTAAGTGGCCGTGCGGTGTCGACTTTTCAACTGAGAGGAAATCTAATGATTCTGCTCGGCCGCTATCGAGCGCCTGTGGGTGTCGCCGCCACCGCTGCTGCTTTTCAAGCAGCTTCCTCCTCGCCGCAGCTGTGGAAATGTCAGCCAGCGTTTCCCTGTTGAGACGGACTCACAGCGACAGCCAGCGAGTGTGTGTGTGTGTGTGTGTGTGTGTGTGTGTGTGTGTGTGTGTGTGTGTGTTTTAAATCAACCGTCGTCAACGGTGGTCGTTGGGGAAAGTGGGCGGAGTTTTGCTCGTCACACCCGCTCAACAGGTGAGAGTGAGGGGCCGTTTATATTGGAAACTGATTTTTTTGAAACCGCACTTGAAAAAAAACGCGTTTACACGAAGCCGTTTCAGAAAAAAAATCCTGTTTACACGGATGCGCTGGAAACGACTGAAACGATGTAGTGCCTATGCCGAGGCCTTGTGTGGCGCCGCAAGTTTGCTCCCTGAAGGCGGAAGTAGAACAATAACTGAAGCACGCTGTGTTTAAAGAAGCAGTGGCTCACTAACAACATGAGCACCACTGAGAATAGAAAGAAAGATGGCAGGTGAAAAGACGGTGTGGATAAACGACAGAGTTGAACTTCTGCTTCGAGTTACTTTGGAACTCAAAGCCTTAAAAGTTCCATGTTCAGGTTTGCTAACATTTTTGTTATTCACGCCTCCTGCCTCAATATCCCAGCCCGCCGACCCAAAAGAAAATCAATAAAAAGTAAAACAGGAGGTTTTCAAATGGCTTCGTTGCGTTACGACCGATCCACGAGCACCATGTGCACCATTATTTTTCGCGGTTTGACTGCAAGCTGGTAATTAGTAGCAGTGAGTCCGTTGCCCGGCGTGGTTGTGGTTGTTGTTGGGAGTGGTCGTCTGCACCTCGCGGTGGTTCAGGTTGCAGGGCAGCGAGAGGGGCTGGGTTACAGCTGCGACATTGGCATTTCCAAAAAAGTTTGGTTTCGCCGTTTACACGAATCCGGGCAAGGCTGGGCTGCGTTTTCAAACCTGTCCACCCTGAGAACGTTTTTGAAAAAGTGCGGTTTCAGTCTGTGCGTTTTCAGAGAAACCCGTGTTCGTGTCAACGGCCCCTGAGTGTGAAAAGTCGGCAACCATAGAGACAGGAAGTGGCTCCGACTGGGTGTAATTCATTATTATGTACTTATGGATTCTGGTGTGGCGGGCGAGAGAGAGAGAGAGAGACAGAGAGAGAGAGTGCGCTTCTCTGATTCATTGCGTGGGGAATATAGCGGCGCTCCACACCAGCTTTATTGCGCTTCTCTTCCTCCTCCTCTTCTTCCTCCTCCTCCTCCTCCAACACCCCCCCTTCCTCCCCCCCTCCTCTTCCAACCTCCTCCCTCCTTCTCCACCTCCTCCTTCTCCAGATACTCTGTTTCTCCTCCCCTTTGTTTCAACTACTGAATCATTTGATAGCAACATGCTGCGCCAGCGGGGTTAATTATCACCCCCCCACCACCACCACCTCCACCCCGTTCCTTCGCCACGTCTTTTACCACCATCAGTTCACTGCCATCGATCCGTCTCTTCTTCCTTCACCTCATTATTAACATTCTTCTTCTTTCTTTGCAGTTTCACTGTTTTTCATCCAAACTCTGTCGCTCGGTCTCATCAAACTGTCTGTGTCCTGTTTTCTTCCTGGTGCCCCCCCTTTCCTTCCTCCCTTCCTCCCTCCCTCCACCACCTCCACCTGTTGTTGTTGTTGTTTTCCTCCTTGGGCCGACGGTGTCTTTTATTACCTGTGTGTGTGTGTGTGTGTGTGTGTGTGTTTGTCACCCTCTTAATGGGCCTTGGCAGCCGACAGGGCGAGAGACAGCAGAGAGAGAGAGCGAGAGAGAGACTTGTCCGGGTTCCTTCCGTCTGACTCGTCGGAGGAAGAGACCAATAACGTCTCGCCACTCGCCCGCCTCTCTCTCTCTCTCTCTCTCCCTCTCTCTCTCTCTCACTCCGCCGTTCAATTTGTCCGTCCGATTGGATCGGGCAGCCGCTGGACAAATTCCACGTCCGCTGGACTTGATGGGAATTGAGCGACGGCGGGCCGGGATCTCACGCCGCGCCGCCTTTGATCAGCCCCCGCCCTCACAACACCCCCCCGCCCCCCACCCCCCATCTGTCAATTGCAATACTCGGCGCCAAAGTAAAGCTATCGAATCCATTTTGAGTAAATCCCGCTGTTTTTTTTTCTCTTTTTTCCGGCTCATCGACCCGCCAGCCGCTTATCTTTCTCTCTCTCCTCCTCTTTTTTCCTCCCTCCCTCCCTCTCTCTCTCTCTCTCATAGTGAGTGAGCAGAGGATTTTGTTAGATGGATCTTAGGACTGGCTGGTCCTGAGGGTCGACCACCACCGCCGGTAGAATTTCCTCGGATACAAACAGCTAGAAAACGATCTCCCCCAAAAATATACACAAAGAATACAGTGTTGGTGCCAACTTGGTGTTTGCGTTGCCGGGCATGAATGTGTTGTTTAAAATAAATAGAAAAAAAAAAAACTGTTTTATTTTTTTGTATTTGGTGGGAATGTTTGTCAGGAAGTATGAGGACGATTGTCGACCCCTTCGAAAATTTAAAATAAAGTAACGAAACAAAAACAGCCTGTTTGATTTCCTGCGCAGTGAAATAAGCACTCAGCGTGCTGGCGTCACTCCGGCGACGGTCGTTGAGTTGCCTCGTCGACTCTGATTGGACGAAGCAGCAGTGCAGCGTCAGAGGAGGTTTATTTATTGATTGATTGATTGATTGATTGATTGATTGGAGTATTTGTTGAACTGTTTGACAGAAACACACCTGTCGACTGCGGCTTCGGCGCTGTGTGACACACTGAACTGAAATGTGTCCAGCTGATGAAACTGAAACGCTGAAGACAAAAAAATAAAACAAAATTCCAGGTTGACGGTGAAAGAAAAACCTCTCTCTCTCTTTCTCTCTCCCTCTCTCTCTCTGTCTCTCTCTCTACCACTTGTTCATATCTACTGACCCTCTGCCGTTGTATTAATCTGCCGCCGTTTGATGCCACAAAGGAGGCGACGAGGATGAAGAGGAGCCAATCTGCTGCTCCTCTTCATCCGGTGGGGGGGGGAGTGTTTCAATTTAGACCCACTTTGTGTGCGATCGCCTTTGTGAATCGCAACCTGGAATGTCATTCGTAAATGTGTGTGTGTGTGTGATTTGATGAGCAAGGGTTGGTCTCTTCCTCCGAACAGGGAGGAAATGAATGTGAAACAGCTTTGGCTCCATTCAGTGAAGAGGAGGAGCAGGAGGAGGAGGAGGAGTGTGTGTGTGTGTGTGTGTGTGTGTGTGTGTGTGTGTGTGTGTGTGTGTGTGTGTGGGAGGGGGGGGGATTAGGGGCGGGGCAGGAGGCCTCATGCAACTTGTTTTTCGTCCGTTCCTGTTTCACGCCTGACTTGGCTCCTCCTCCTTTTCTTTTCCTCCTCCTTTTCTTTTCCTCCTCCTTCTCCTCCTCCTTTTCTTTTCCTCCTCCATCTCCCCCTCCTTCTATTATTGCTCCTCTCCCTTCCTCCTCCTCCTCCTTTTCTCCACCTCCTCCTCCTTCTCTTATTGCTCGTTCTCTTCCTCCATTTGCACCTCCCCCTCCTCCTCCTTGTCCCCTTTTCCTCCTCCTCATCCTTTTACGATTGCATCAACCCCTCCTCCTCCTCCTTTTCTCCTCCTCCTCTTCCTCCTCCTTTTCCTATTGCTCGTTCTCCTCCTCCTTTTGCTCGTTCTCCCCCTCCTCCTTTAGCACCACCAACCCCTTATCTTCTTCCTCCTCCTCCTTTTCCTCTCTTCCTGCTCTTCCTCATCCCTCTTGTTCCTCCTCCTTCTCCTTTTCCCTTCCTCCACCTCCTCCTTCCTCCTCCTCCTGCCAGATGAGCTTTGCTATCGGCTGGCGTGGGCAGCGGCGTCCTTATTTAGCGCCGGCTTTTCATAACGGCGACTCCCGGCCGAGTCCTGATGATGATGATGATGATGATGATGTCATGTTTCACAACCGCATCCACAACGTCCGCAGAACTGAAGCCGCCCACAAACCTGCTGGCATTCTGAGTCACCTGAGTCACCTGATTCATCTGAGTCACCTGAGTCACCTGAGTCATCTGAGTCACCTGAGTCACCTGATTCATCTGAGTCACCTGAGTCACCTGAGTCATCTGAGTCACCTGAGTCACCTCAGTCACCTGAGTCTCAGCACGATGTCGGACGGGTTGAAGCGTCTTTGAAGCAGAAAATAAATATTTAGTATTTTCATTTCGTTTTTTTAGGTAGTGCGGGCGACAGTGCAGTGGTCGCTTCACACCAAGAAGGTTGTGGGTTCGATTCCCAGGTCTTGGACCTTTCTGTGTGGAGTTTGCATGTTCTCCCTGTGTCTGCTGGGTTCTCTCCGGGTTCTCCGGCTTCCTCCCACAGTGCACTTCACCTCACAAATACATGTAAGATGAACTGGGAACTCTACACAGTCCGTAGGGGTGTGTGTGTGTGTGTGTGTGTGTGTGTGTGTGTGTGTGTGTGTGTGTGTGTGTGTGTGTGTGTGTGTGTGTGTGTGTGTGTGAATGGTTGATCTGTCTTTCAGCGTGGCCCTGCGATGAACCGGCCACCTGCCTTCACCCTGTGGTGCCGGAGGAAGCGGCTGTTGAAAAACTGATGGGTGGGTGTTGGAGTGTGTGAGTCAGTTTGTGATCTGAGTTTCAGAATCAGTTTGAACTTCCATTGCTCTGCTTGGACTCCAGTGTGTCTTTGTTCTCCGAGCGCCGTCGTCCAGGAAACAAAGTGGCAAATTATCCACAGAGTCAGACCTCAAGAGTGCTGTAAAAATAAATATCAATCAACTGTAACAAGTGCTGGATGAGGTGAAGTGAAGCAGGCTGAAGATTGTGCACGTTTGGTTTCCAGCATGAGGAGAATGTGATTATTTTTTTTGATTATTGTTTTCTGTTTATTTCCTTCGTTGTTGTTGCGTGATTGCTGCAGGAATTGTTGGCCAGAAATTGTTGCCGCTCCAGACCCCCCGGAGGCCAGGCCCTGGGTACTGCGGGTACCCGCCCGCTCCCCAGCGTGACCAATCACGGAGCCTGATATTAGTTTGATTTTCTAATTCTGCTTGACTTCTCTCTGGTGTCCTGCCGGGCTGCAGGTGGCGCCGTTTGATCTCCCGGGTAGATGACGGCGGGGGGAACGTCCGCTGCCGCGATTGGTCGAGGGTGGCAGCCGCCGGCGCCACCGGCAGGCGATCCGCCCCCGCCAACCTCCTCCTGCTCAGCTGCCTCCTCATTGGCTCCACTCACATCTCGCCGACTGACATCACCAGGCAGCCGCTGCCTTCCTCCCTCTTTCTCCTCCTCCTCCCTCTTCCCTTTCTCCCTCCTCTTCCACCTCCTCCCCCGCACGCCCCCCCCCCCCTCCCACTCGCTCTCCTCTTGATTGCCATTAATCTTTTTGTTATTGCGGCTCAGTCTTGATTCGTCCCAGAGAGTCGAGGTGTTTTGCATTTTCCAAAAATCCGCCTCTCTTTTGATTAATTGCTCTGGCAAACTGGAACTAAACTCAAAACTAAACTTTGAAAAAAAAAAAAAAAAATATATATATATATATATATATATATATATATATATATATATATATATATATATATATATATGTATATATACATATATATGAAAAGAAAAACCCACCACACAGCACCGCGACCAATACCTCTCCAACCTTAACAACATTTTTAACGACAAACAATAATGTAGCAACAAATTGTTCCTACCTCTGAAAGATATATATTTTTCATTCATTCCTTTTGCTCTACTGAGTGAAACCACACGACGCAGCCACAAACAGCCTCGTGTGGGATTCTTGGGATCTGGGGGTCGCTGCTTGATTCCTGCATGCGCGTTCCCACCGTGTCCGAAGCCAGCTGGAGACCAAGTGTGACCGGCGTGTCACCGGCTTATTCTTTTATGTATTCATTTATTTTCTGCATGTGAAAAGTCAGCAGGTTTCCGGAGGGAGGGGCTGCAGCTGAGGAGCAGCGGGAATTAAACCGGACACTTCCGGGGGGGGCAGAGTTCTGATTGGCCGGATGGCCTCCTCTTTCCTAATCTGCCTGATCTGCAATTAGCGTCCGGCGTGCGGCAGCCAGAACCTGCTGGGGGCGCCGAGAGGGACAAGAAAAAAATAATAAAAAGGCTAAAATCTAAATCGGAACCTGCAGCGAGGCTTTAAGAGAGGTGGAAATACACACAAACAGCGGAACACATGGTCCGGTTTTCTTTTTCCCTCTCCGGGGACCTCACGATCACTCTGACCTTTAAGCCTGTTGGAAAAAAAATTTTTTTTCCTCTAAAATATCTGCTGAACCTGCAGGTTCATTTTCTCTGAACCTCAGTCCGAGCGTCCGGGCCGGTTCAGACCGGTTCAGACCAGTGTGACCTGACATCAGCTGTCAGTTTTGGGAAGTATCGATTGGTAGAAAGCGACTTTTTTTTCTTTTCTTAAGGAAACAGCTGCGAACCTAGAAGTATTTCCGAAGCGGCTAAATGCTAAATTTAGCTCCATTCGTGTCCTTTTCTCCAGTCTAACTTCAGTTCAAACAACATCAATTCAACATGAAAAAAAATGAAAATAAATTTGGAACAGAGCCCCGGCGGTTGTCACGCGCACCTCCCCGTTGTTTGTTCCTTTCTTTCTCTCTCCCTTTTTCTTCTCCGGATGCAAACACACAGCGTGAAAGAACAAGGTGTAAAAAAATCACGACACACTTCCAGAGGGCGAGTACAAATTTGCACCTTTTCTCTCGTTTTCCTTTTGCTTTTCTCCTGTCGCCGTCGTCAGAGGCGACGACGCACAAAGGCGCACAGCGATTCTCCACGCTGTGCTCGCCGCTGCCGCCGAGGCATGTTTCACGGGGGAAGAGTGCAAACGTCGCACCTGTCACTCACTGATTGGTGAACGCTGTTTTTTTTTTTTTTTTACTTTTTCTTTTTTCCTTTGTCGCCTTCGCACGCCCAGGCGCTCGTTCGCAAAATCTAGAAAGAAAGAAAAAAACTGTTTTCTTCTGCTAATTGCCGCCGTTGCTAATTTTACCTCCGACGGGAAAGTGTGAAAGGAATGATGCTTTTCTTTAGCGAACTGTGGGGATGCTTTTCTTTTTTCTCGCGCCTGACGTCTTCGGAGGACGACGGGGAGACGGGATGAAAATAAAAAAAAATAAGTGAAACTTCGTGACTTGGTGACGAGTCGTGAAGTGGTGTTTGGCTGACTTCATTTACACGAAGTCTGTGGGGGTAGAAACAAAAAAGTGAATCTTCAAGGCGAGGGTGTGCGGAGCGCTGATGTTACCAGAGGGTCACCAGGGGAGGTCACTCTTTTTCCAACCCCTGCCTGTTATCATGACACATTAGGTGAGAAACACATGTTGGTTCCAACTCAGAGGTGCTACAGCCCAAAGATCAAGTGAGGGCCACCCTACTGATCTTATATACACTACCAAGTCAAAATGTTGGACACGCCTCCTCATGCAATTTTTTTTTGTCTTAGCAACTTTCTACACTGCAGATAAATTCTTCTTCTTCTTCTTCTTCTTCTTCTTCTTCTTCTTCTTCTTCTTCTTCTTCTGCCGCATTATCCCGGGTCGGGTCGCGGGGGCAGCAGCCTCAGCAGAGATGCCCAGACCTCCCTGGCCCCAGTCACCTCCTCCAGCTCATTCGGTGGGACCCCAAGGCATTCCCAGGCCATCCGGGAGACATAGTCTCTCCAGAAACTAAGATAAATACTGAAGACATCTAATATATGAGCAAGATATGTCATTAGGCAGCAAAGAAAAACACATTAAATATCTAAATAAATAAAAAACGTGTTTGAGTTATTTGACACTTTTATTGGTTCCTACATAACTCTACGTGTGTTCATACGTAGTTTTGTTGCCTTCAGTGAGAAACTACAATGTCAATAGTCATGAGACTGAAAGAAAAGACATTAAACTCATAGGGTGCAACTTTGGAGATGTCATTGGCATGGAGAGCGCCCTCGGGTGGCCCTGTGCCTGACGGACACTCGACTTTTTCCCGTTAATATATCATTTCTTTGCAATCACGTCGGTGTCAACGGAGATTCCTTCAACATCTACACATCATTGCTGCACAAGAAACCACAATGGAAACAGCAGAAGCCACAAATCTTTATTTGTATTCCCTCTCCTATTGGCGAGGGTTCGAATGGAGTTAGCACTCGCTAGCGCTCGCTCGCGCCTCCGTTAGCCACAGTTTGCTAAACCCAGCTCCGGCCTCGGGACGGCGAGGCCGAGACCTTTGAACCCGAGCCCAGGTGTTGACTCAGAGGTTATTATCGGCGGAGCTAATTGCTATTTGCGTAGCGTTATTAGCGCTTTCGCTCTGGCTCTGTGACATTTCACTGTAATTTAATCCCATCTCTCTCTGCTCTTTTCTCTTTCCCTCTTCCTGTTCCCAGCCTCCCGTCTCTGCCTCCCGTCCGTCACATTCTGGGGGAGAAGAATTAGACAGTGTTTGGTGTGTGATTAAGTATTCATGCGTAAAGTAGCGGCAGGCGGATCTCTGGAGAGGCGGCGTGAAGGAGGAGAGCAAACATTAATATGGGCTTAATAACTCTTTTCTCTCTCATCCCTTCATCCATCCATCCGTCTCTCTGTCTGTCTGTCTGGATCCCCTCCACATGTTTTATTTTGGGGCTGAATTATAAAATATTGAATTTGAAAGGATGAATAAGGAACGGCTGTTTAAGAAAAAAAAAAGGAAATCTCATAAAATGTTGATTTCTTTTTATTATATTCTTCCTTTCCTTGATACAGCATGAGGAATTTCAGCAAATACAACTTTTTCTCGTGCGTGGTGACAGAAAGTTGCTGCTGAGGGTTTTTGTCCCGGAAGTTTTTTGAAGGACTTTAAAAGGGAAAAGAGGGATTTGACGTCTGGTTTGGCTTCCAATGTGGAAGCCAAGAGATAGAAAAGTTGTTTTTGCGCAAAGTCAGGAAGCAAATTTCCTTCATGGGATCAATCAGGTGATTCATTTTCCATGTTGTCTTTAGTTAAACCTGGTTAACTTGATCCTAATTCACTGCAGCGATGCCAGATTTCTTCTCCTGCAGTGACACACAGAGAAACAAATACTTTCTTAAACGTTACTAATTACAATCAATCTTTTCGGTTTTTTATATTTTAAATCAAAAATAATAATCTATAATTGATGTATTTATTTTTAATCAGGCTTAGTTTAAATGAACACCTTGGTGCGGCGATAAGCATAAAAAAATAAAAAAAACGTTAACATTTTTCCAGGTGTGGACACCTCGGAAGGTGATCCGACTCGCTGCAGAGCAGCTGATGGAAAGATGGCAAAAACCTGCATCTGATTCTTTAATTGTAATGTTTTTATCATAAATTGTAAGACGCAGATTTCTTCTTCTTCTTCTTCTTCTTCTTCTTCTTCTTCTTCTTCTTCTGTGAGGAGTGGCGGAGTTGACGAGAGAGGGAGAAGTGCAAAACTTTGAGCGTTTTTTTTCGCTGTTTTTGTTCTTTTTTTCCATCTTTTTTTCGATATATATGCACGTTAGTCTTTCATTTATCAATTCGTGTTAGTTTTGTTAGTAGATCGTGTTTTTTGTGTTGGTGTTTGGTGTTGGGTGGAGGACCGGCGTAGCCGGTAGCCAGCAGCCAGCATGCCGGTAGCGGAAACGCCGGCTACCGAGTTCGAGCGTCTCACTCGCCGGCACGCCATCAAACTGGTGCCGGCAGTTGAGTGCTCGGTGGAACAGGCGGGTCTGGCCGTTGGAAAGGTGGTGGGATACAGCAGCGTTAAGTCTGCATCCCGAATGAATGGAGCGATCGTTATCTTCCTTGACGACACCGACAAGGTAAGCAAGGTGGTCGAGAGCGGTGTTGTGATCGGTGACACTTTCACTCCCGTTCTCCCCCTCGTGAGCCCCGCCAAGAAGGTACTGATCTCCAATGCTCCACCGTTCATTAAAAACGAGGCACTGGCCAAAGAGCTGTCGCGATTTGGCCAACTCATTTCACCAATAAAAATGATGTCTTTAGGCTGCAAGTCACCGCAGCTCAAGCATGTTGTGTGTCACCGGAGACAGGTGTACATGGTGCTTAAAGACACGACAAGTGACTTAAACCTATCCTGTACGTTCAAAATCGACAACTTTCCGTACATGGTTTTTGTCACTACTGAACATATGAAGTGTTTTGGGTGCGGTGCCGAGGGGCACTTGGTTCGCTCCTGCCCGGAGCGGAAGGCATCCGCCTCAGGCGGGACCCCCCTCCTGAGGCGGCGGTGGCGGCGGCCGAGGTGGCGTCGCCGCCCCTAGAGTCGGCGGGTCCGGCGGCACCGTTGGATACGGTGGCGGCCGGTCCGTCGGCTCCGGAAGACCCGGTGCCGGCGGGGTTGTCGGCTCAGATCGACCCGGTGCCGGCGGTGACTGGGGTCCCCGAGGCGTCCCCAATATCTGTGCCTCCCCCTGATAAGGGGGACCCCCCCTTGTCACTTTATGGAAACGAAAAAAAGAAAACGAAGAAAGAAAAGAACAAAGCAACTGTAGACACCTTAGACATGTCTGAGTATGACGATGAAGCAATGTCTGATGATGATGATGAAATGTTGAAACTGTCACAAAAGAGAAAATTAACTGAACTTGTAAAAGAAAAAGAAAAACATAGAAAGACAGCCACGAGTGTTGAGAGCGACTTTGTTTTAACTCAAGAAGACAACGATGCACCTTACTCGGTTGCACTGCTGAAAAAATTCCTTGAAGACACGAAAGGGGTGAGACAAACGTCAGTATGGGAGCACTTCTCGGACCTTAGGCGGTTCATCAACTCCGCCAAACCCCTCACGAGGAAGTTTGGAGAAGTGCTCACTGACCAGGAAGTATACAGACTCAGAAAGCACATAGGAAAGGCCAGAGAAGAGTTAAACAGGGGGGAAATTGATGTTTAATTTACTTTTATTGTTCTTTGTGCCACTGGTGTGTTGTTTTACTGAGTTTTTATTTATTTTTCCATTCATGTGTGATTTTAACATGGGGAGTTTGAACATGAATGGAGCCCGGGCTGATTTTAAAAGAGCTGCTCTTTTTAAATTGATGGAGTTAAAAAGATTAAATGTATTGTTTCTTCAGGAAACACACAGCACTGACGATATTGTCAGTGACTGGAAGAGGGATTTTAAAGGGGAGGTGATTCTGAGCCATAATTCCAGTGCCAGCGGTGGGGTTGGGATTTTATTGGCTCAGAATTTTTTACCGGCTTCTTTTAGTGTTGAGGAAATCATTCCAGGGTTTTTACTAAAGGTTATAGCTTTTTATGAAAATGTAAAATTAGTGTTTTTAAATGTCTATGCTCCAACCAGAGGGTTGGAGAGACTTACATTTTTAAAAAAGCTTGATGATGTTCTTAAAACCTGCCATGATGATTTTATGTTTTTAGGCGGCGATTTTAATTGCACTGAAGATCCCGCACTAGACAGGAATCATCCTGAGCCACACCCTGGGTCGTCTCACAGGCTCAGACAGCTCATCAAAGATCACGAGCTGTCTGACCTGTGGAGAGTTTTTAATCAAAACAGACGACGGTACACTTGGAGCCATACCAAAGAAAAGTTTTTATCCCTTGCCAGACTTGATCGTTTTTACTGTTTTAATCACCTTTTAAATATTTTTAAAACGTGTTTAATCCAGTCTGTTGGTTTTAGCGATCATTGTCTTGTGTCCTGTTCCATTTTTATTCAGAATATTCGTTTAAATAGTGCCTATTGGCATTTTAACACAGCTCTTTTAAATGACCAGGCTTTTAAAACTGCTTTTAAGTTTTTTTGGTTATCCCACAGAGAGAGCAGACCCAATTTCCCCACCATCCAACAATGGTGGGATTTTGGGAAAACTCAGACCCAACAACTTTGCCAGAGCTTCACTCGCTTTGCCACAGGTGAGTTAACCCGGACCGTAAGGGATCTGGAGAGACAGGTAGAGGAGTTACAGTCCTTAGCTGTTTCTACAGGAAATCGAGGGCATTTAGATTCCCTCAAGTCCAAACAATCGGCGTTAGCCAACCTGCTCGGGGTTTCTGCGCACGGGGCGCTGGTCAGGTCGCGGTTTATGAACATCTCGCAGATGGATGCTCCCTCTCAGTTTTTCTTTGGGCTGGAGAAGAAAAATGGACAAAGGAAGATCATTCATTCTTTACGCGCGGGTAGCTGTTCCGAAATTTCGGATTCTTCTGGGATTAGGAAATATGCTGCCGGTTTCTACAGAGACCTCTATAAGAGTGAGTGGTCGAGTAATCCGGAGGCGCACAGCAACTTCCTCAGCGGTCTCCCTCAGGTGAGCCAGGAGCAAAGCCCCCAGTTGGCGGCTCCACTGACGCTCATGGAGCTGGAAGCCGCCCTGGGGAGCCTGCAGTGTGGAAAAGCTCCTGGCATCGACGGCCTTCCTGTGGACTTTTATAAGTCCTTCTGGCCGGTCATCAGACCAGACCTTCTCCTGACAATCAACGACAGCATCAAACAGGGAAAACTCCCGGTGAGCTGTAGGAGGGCCGTCATCACCTTACTGCCAAAGAAGGGAGACCTGCAGGACATCAGGAACTGGAGGCCGGTGTCCTTGCTGTGCACGGATTACAAAATCCTGTCCAAAGCTCTGGCCCTTAGGCTGCGAGAGGTGATGTCGTCCATCATCCACCCTGACCAGACCTACTGCGTGCCAGGCAGGCTCATAAGTGACAATGTCACTTTAATTCAGGATTTTTTGGACCTCTCAAGATCATTGGCTCTTGAGACTGGTCTTATTTCCATAGACCAGGAAAAGGCTTTTGACAGGGTTGAACACCAGTACCTGTGGCAGACCATGGGTGCCTTTGGATTCAATCCTGACTTTATAGCCATGATCCGGGTGCTCTATTGTGGCATTGAGAGTGTTCTCAAGGTCAACGGTGGTCTGAGTGCCCCCTTCGACGTTCAGAGGGGGGTGAGGCAGGGCTGCTCTCTCTCAGGGATGCTGTACTCTCTGTCCATAGAGCCTCTACTCCACAAATTAAGGGAGAGTTTAAGTGGTGTGTGTCTCCCTCAGTGTTGCGTGTCTTTTAAACTGTCTGTGTACGCTGATGATTTGGTGGTTTTAATCAACTCGCAAAATGACATCAGTGTTTTAGAAAATCTTTTAACAGAGTTTGGTTTTATTTCTTCTTCGCGTGTTAACTGGGGGAAGAGTGAGGCTCTTATGGTGGGAGAGGGGCTGAGGAGTAGGCTCAAGTTGCCCGGTGGGCTGCAGTGGAAGACTGGCGGTTTTAAATACCTGGGCATCTACTTGGGGGACGAGACCCACAACAATAAGAACTGGGACAATGTGTTGGAGACGGTGAGGGGGAGGCTAGGACGGTGGAAGTGGCTGCTGCCTAAAATGTCCTACAGAGGCAGAACCCTCATCGTCAACAACTTGGTCTCGTCCTCCTTGTGGCACAGACTAATGGTTTTAGATCCTCCAGCCTCTCTCCTGGCAGAGATACAGCGGCTTTTAATTGATTTCTTTTGGGGGGGCAGGAAGCACTGGGTTCCACAGAGCATCCTTTTCCTCCCCAAAGAAGAGGGAGGACAGGGTTTGGTTCATCTGGCCAGCAGGGGCTCTGCCTTCAGACTCCAGTTTATTCAGAGGCTCCTGACTGGCCCCAAGGATGTTCTGTGGAGACCATTAGCCCGGTGCATCGGCACAGTTTCTCTGCCTTGTTTTTATTGGAGTGTTTTTAACGTTTGGAACCTCCTGAAGAAGCAGAGGGCGGGGCAGGTCGACTCTTTGTACTGGCTCTTGCGGGAACCGGTCCTTCAGGGAACCCTGCTGGACTACCCTAGCTGGGGGGGAGTGACTCGCTCCAAGGCCCTCCGAGCTGCAGGGGTCACGACGTTGGGCAAGGTGGTGGAGCTGACCGGTCCTGCATTGGAAGATCCCGCCCCATTGGCCTCTACGCTGGGACTAAAATCCCAAAGGGTTGTCAAGCAGCTGCTGGACCATTGGAGAAGAAGGCTGTCCGGTCATGAGCACTCCCTCCTCAGCTTGCATGACAGAGGTTCCCTGACCCCCGACCCAGAGGACAGCTTCCCCCATGTCGGCCTGCTCCCAGACTTGGACGACTGCAGCGGCCCTCTGCTGGAAGACTGTCCAGCAGTTCCCCTGGAGGTCGTGACGGGAAAAAAACTCTATCAAACAATGGTGAAAACACAAACTAGATGGACGTTGGGATACGCCGTGGAGGAAATACTTGAACTATGGAAATAAGCCCGTGTGGATAACTCTCTACAAAGCCCCAGTGGCCAAAAGACATGGAGACATTCAGTGGCGCGTCCTCCACGGCGTTGTAGCCGTGAACGCCTTTATCAGCATGATGAACCCAGCGGTGGAGGACACCTGTCCCTTCTGCACAGAGAGAGAGACTGTTTTTCATTGTTTTTATCTGTGTGAGCGTCTGTCGTCCGAGTTTGGGTTTTTAGATAGAGTTTTTATCCAATGCCAGGAGGTTTTTAACAAACACTCTTTTATCTTTGGTTTTAACTACAGTCGCCAGAACAAGAGGAAAGGCCAGGTTTTAAACTTTGTTTTAAGCCAGGCTAAGTTGGGGGTGTGGTTGAGCCGTAAGAGAAAGATAGTTGATGGGGCAGAGGTCGACCCCTCTGTCATCTGCAAAAAACTCATCCAGTCCAGGCTGCGCATTGATTTTATGTTTTGCAGGAGGGCAGGGGACTTGGAGTTTTTCTGTGACATGTGGACTTTTAACAGTGCATTGTGTGCAGTGACAGAGGGGGAACTATTTTTTAGCGACGTGCTTGTGTAAAAAAACAACAAGAAAATTATTTATTTATTTATTTATTTATGTAGTTTGATTGATTGAATGGAAATGAGAGCGGCAAATAAATGTTATTTTTCAAAAATCAAAATCTTCTTCTTCTTCCTCGTCTTCCTCTTCGTCTTCTACCTCTTCTCCCCTGTTTTGCAGAAAACAGAACATCTTGTACTTCGGTCACACTCTGCACTCTCTTTGTTTGTGTGTATATGTGTGTGTGCGCGCGCGTATATGTGTGTGTGTGTGTGTGTGTGTGTGTGTGTGTGTGTGTGTGTGTGTGTGTGTGTGTGTGTGTGTGTGTGTGTGCGTGTTTGTGAGTCTTCCAGAGTGAAATGTCAGTCTCATTTCGCTTTTATTACTTGAGGGACGGGGAGGAGGGCTTTACTGTGTAATCTCAGCCTCCCTGCGGCCGCCACTCAGCCCCCCCGACGCACCTGGGAACACACTCGCCGTTGGCGGTGGCGGCGGTAAGGCTTTTAAACACCATATTCTCAGAATGTTCCATTATAACTCGGGAGGAAAAAAAACAACGCAACAAAGAAAAAGAGTGAAAGAAGGTTTGGTTTGGTTTGGACTGTGGCACCGATGGACGCCGGTGGGTTAAAAGCATCGGGAGGAAAAACCTTTGATTGACTGATTGTGACGGACGGACAGACGAACAGGCGGAACACTTTGTGTTGACCTCAAGTGCAGGCTTCTGCCATCCGAGACTTCAGGCCCCTCCCTCAGCAGGAGGCGGAGCCAGCGGGGAAAGAAGGAATGGCGCCTTATTATTATTATTATTTTTTTTTTTTTCCAGATGTGACGTCCATTTAAAAAAAAAATTCAGAAACATTTTTTCCAGTTTGAAAATGACATCCAGGATTTTCTTTCTTTTTATTCATTTGCTTTTTTTTGCCCTTCAACACAAAGCACAAATTTGGCCAATCGCGTTGCCGCGGAGTAGGACAACAACACGGCACCACCACGACAAAAACTGCTAATGCGTAGCCTAGCAGCTGCCGCTCACTGGTGGACCCGCCTCCTCAATTAAATGTATTATTCTCTGGCAGCACTTTAACTGGACCGCCGTTTCTGAAAAAGAAAAAAAAAAAAAAGTGCTCACTCCGTCACATCAGATGAACGTTTTTCTCTTTTTTTTGTCTTCGTTGCCCGAACCTTTTATTCAGTCACATTTCATTCTCATCAACTTTGAGCTGTTGGAAGTTTTTTGTCTCTCTCAAACTTCTTAAAGTGCAGCAACTTGAAGAAACTCGGATAATAACTTCAAATTAGAGCATCATTTGCGCTTTATTGGACTATTTTATCATCAGTTTGTTCTGTGTCACCCTCTGAAATTGGCTGACGGTTGAACGATGTGCCCACTCAGATCTTCAGCCTCTCTGTTTGTTTATTTATTTATTTATTTATTTTTGTTGTTTCAGTATTTTTATGTCAATTTCGCTCCATTCCAAAATTTCAAAATGTGCATGGTGATATTTCTATTTTAGCACTAGAAACTTTTTTTTTTTTTTTTAACAGAAATTGTTCTTCATGGGCAGCAGGCGACGTATCAACCTCGAAGGTGCACACTGCCCCCTAGTGTCTAGGAGGGTGTGTCTAGCCAAGTTCAGATTCTTGGCCAGTTGGATTTTTGCAAAGACCAATCTGCATCCTTTGAGGAGACAAAAGGTTGTTTCTTTTTAGCCTGTTAGCGTAGCGCCTCCTTTGTTGCCTTCTCATCCAGTCGTCCCAGCCAACGAGGACACTGAAAAACAATTGGGAAAGTTTCCTCGCTGGCCGAGTTGCTTCCGGCCTGATCTGCATAAACTGGCCATCTATAAATAACTCCGCTGTTCTCTCTGAAATCCGGCGCGGCGCTGTTGCCGAGCAACTTACCGGCAGCATTTCCTCCCCACCTCCACCTTCCTCCCCCATCACCCCCCACTGCCCTCCTCCACCCACCTCTCCTTCTCTCTCTCCCTCTCTCTCTCCCTCTCTCTCTCTCTCTCTCTCTCTCTCTCTCTCTCTCTCTCTCTCTCTCTCTCTCTCTCTCTCTCTCTCGCTCTCTCTCTCCGCTGTCCGGCTTCCTGTCAGATCTTCCGTCTCGCGGCCAGCTGCGGTTTGTGGTGCCGGTGAATACTTTAGCATCCCGATGAGGCCCGGCTGTCTTCTTCGGAAAAGAACCAGGAAAAAAAAACAAAAAAACTTGTGCATTTGGACTGTGTGGGAGGAATGCAGTGAGTGGTAGAGAGAGAGAGAGAGAGACCGACCCTGGAGCTGCAGAGGAGACAGAAAAAAGTGTCTCAGAGGCGCCAACATGTGTCCGTTTGAGGCACAGCAAGTGAGTGAGTCACTCAGTTTCATATTTCAGCGCTGGGTGAGGGGGAAGGGGGCGGGGGGAGGAGGGGGGTGGGGGAGTCGAGGGTACGAAATTGAAATAGAAAAGTGGGCGGAGACAGAAACGGGACTCTTCATTTTGCCTTGTTGTGCACCGCCCCCCCCCCCCCCAGGCGCTCACCCCCCCTCCCCTCCAGCCATGATTGATTGATATTCACTCAGAGCAGCACTAGCGACACACACACACACACACACACACACACACACAGGAGAAAAAAATAAAAAATAAAAAAATCATGCATAAAAGATGAACACAGTTTATTGTGTTTTCCTGCGGGCCGAGGGGAGGGGCCAAGGGAGGAGGGGGAGGGGTGGGCGGGGGGCGACAGAGAGCAAGTTATGGATTTATGCAGCAGGGGAGGAAGGGGGGGGGGGGTAGGAGACCAGGAGTGGGCCACTCAGCCATAGGGGGGAGCGGCTTCGCTGACTGGTCGGACGGGCGGAGTCAGGGAGGGGAGTGGAGGGGTTATTTAAAAAGTCCCCGGGCGCCGTCCGGCGTGATGGATGCGCCGCGCTCACTTTGACGACGGCGTTTAATTGATCAATTTCAGAGAAAAAAAAACTGTCTTAATGAGATGCTTTGATTGGATCCAAGTGACGCTGCAATGTATTTTCCTCCCGCCGCCGACAGGCCGAACGCCTCTTCTGATTATTATCATCAGACGACGTGCGCGTCGCTAATGGGCGTCCTCGGAATGAAGCGTCATCGGGGAAGTCGGGGTGGTTGAAAACTCTCTCGCTGAGCTTTTTTTTGTAGTTTTAATTAGTCAGTTGTTGTTGGAGTTTTTAAACGTGGCCAGATCGTTGTGTGTTTTTTTTTTGTTTGTTTCTTTTTTCTGTTTCTGGTGCGTGCGGAGATTCACTGAGAGTGTTTTTTTAGGAACTTGTTTTTTCCATTCTCGATGAAAAGATGCAGGTTGATTAAATGAAAAATGTAAGAAATGGGACGTCTGTGTAATTCTTTGTTTGAAAAAAATAATAACAATAATAATTAATAACGCTGGGCAACTTTTTCACTTCTTCTTTGACATGAAATGCTGTTTGTTTCACCTCCGAACACCAGCGGAAGTTTTTCAAACTTCGCGGAAGCCCCGCAGGAGCTTCGTGGACGCGCCGCAGCTCATTGTGTTTCGTTAGCTGAAGGTTTTATTTGTAACCATGCACCATTTGAGGACAAATGACCCGACTGGGGAAGAAGAAAAAAAAAGCCTGGAACCTCTGGCTGATTATCGGAAGAATCCGATTTAATGGGCCTCAGTCTTCAGCCTGCAAACACTTCCCATTAGTTTGTGTTTTTTGCCTTTTTTGTTTTTTGCTTTTTTTGTTTTTTGCTTTTTTTTTATTTTTTTGTTTTTTTCCTTGGGTAAAGGATCGCAAAACAAAGTGCTTCTGGCCGCACAAATCTTTCAACCATTCAGAGGCACAAAAACAGGATGCAGCCTGAGGTGGCTGTTCTGGCACCTCAAGGTGAAAGTCCTGGAGACTGGAACGGACCTGTGAAGACCCGGAAGCTGCTCTCAGTGACTTGAGACGGAATGGTTGCAGCGCCCCCACTGCGAGCGAAGGTTCACTGCATCCCTACATCCACTTCCTTTCAACGGGTGCTCCGCAGCCTCCGCTGAACAGCCTCGTAGGGATAAGCTCAACCTCGAATCTTCAGGAATGACATCACTTCCTGCTTTGTCCGACCCCACATGCTCGCGGTGGTTTTTCCAACCACCCATCAGTTCCTCGGTCCTTTTGCGCAACAATCCGGACGAATTATCAGCTGCTTTTGCGGCGCGAAAATATTGCGGAATTGACCTTTTTATTTCCTGGACATCAGTAATAAAAAACCTGCCTGAATATAAGCCCCCCACCCCCGCCCCCAACTCTGATATGTCACTAATGGCCGTTGGGGTCAGGGAGGTCGGCGTGCAGAGCCGAGCCGAACAGCCGGCTTCGTCCCCTTGATTGCGACTTGAGCCGCGGTGCCTCCTTCCCCTCGCCATTGATCGGCGGTCAACGGTGAATCCTCCTCATTGATTGGCCCGGATCCCCTTTTGTTTGGGCTCCTCCCGCCGCCACTAATTGGGCCGTTCTTTGTGCGCGAGATTGACTTTTATGGGCCGATATTACACAGCTGTATTTATTCCCCGGACGGGCCTGGGCGAGCGGGCGGGCGTGCGTGCGAGAGAGGGAGGGAGATGGAGAGGATAAAAATTAAAGGCGTGGTGGGTTTATATTCCTCCTCCTCCTCCTCCTCCTCCTCCTCCTGAATCCTATAAACTCCCTCTTTTCTTCGTTGCAGAAGAAGAGGCTCATAAATTCAGAGGAGAAATCATTATTTTCTCATAAACGTGATGATATTGCTCTCGTCGGGCCGCCCGCAACGTCGGAGCACTTTATGAGACGACTGCCATCCGTCACATGACCGGGACCAGGCCCCACGATCAGCTCTCCCGATTGGCCGACTGAGCGGCGGTGATGCCATTTCATTAAAGGGAAGATGTCTGGATTTATTTTTTTGTCTTTCTTCTTCTTCCCTCCCTCCTGTCTGAAGACGCTGCTCGTTCATCTTTCCACCAGGAGGAGGAGAGTTAAGGATGAGAAGTGACCTGCCGCCTGCACTTCCTCTTCCTCTTCCTCCTCTGTGGGATGTGGCGTCTCCACAAAGACCGCCTCCTCCGTCTGACTGGCCGTCTGGTCAACAGAGATGCATCAACGCCGCCGCCCTGTCCCCTTCAACCTCCCCCCCCCGTTCCCCCCTGCCCATCCCCTCCTCCCCCCAGGGGGTCGGTATCGACTGGGAGGTTGTTTTCTCTCTCTCTCTCTCTCTCTCTCTCTCTCTCTCTCTCTCTCTCTCTCTCTCTCCCTCTCTCTCTGTCCAAGCAGAGTGATTACGGCGCTTAGCTGAGATTTACTGGGCGGCGTGAGGAAGGACAGACAGCTCCGTCTTCTGGAGGAGGGGGTGTTTGTGAATGCACAGACAAAGAAAAACAGCCTGCAAAAGGTGAAGGGAGCCCCGATGGTCCATCTCCATTTCCAGCGGCAGAGGTTAGCGACCTTAGCCCCGCCTCCTGGTACAACCTGAGGGTGGAGAAAGAGAAAAATAGAGAGAGCGTCTCGTGTTGCTGCAGGCCAACCCCGCCTCCACCGATTGGACAGGAAGCAACCAGTCTGTCACTGCGACATGCCGCTTTCACGTTCAGCGTTCTTAACTCGACTGATTTAGTCTTCGGTCAACTGTATTTGAAGTGGACGTTGTATTCAGTGAGTCTTTATTCCGTTTTATTATTTTTGCGCGACGGCTCAGAAACAAACCAGTTTTCTCCGGAAACGGCTCGGCCGGGTCTCGTCTTCCCGTTTCCTGCCTCCTCCTCGTCGTCTGTTTGTGAAAAGTGAGCCGTGAGTCGACAATATCGAATTATCGAATCAATGCCAAATATTAAACCGCTGAAACGCGAGTCCCTCGGAATGAACCCTGCGTCAGGGTGCGGAGGTCACTGCAGAGGTCATCCAGTGGAGGACTCACGCAGTGTGTAGCCGGCAGCAGAGACGGAGCTGAACGCTGCTGCGCCGCTATTCTAATAACTTGGTAAATATCTAGCAAGTTCATTTGGCTGCCGTCGCCGCTGTCTTTACGAGGCCTCCCAGCGGGGGAGCCGGGGAACCATTAGCTCTAATGAAAACGACACAAGTAGCCCGGCTCTCGGCTCGCTACAATATTTCCCAGAAGCCTCTTTTCCCTTTTATCTGCCGCTGCTGCCTCGGCTGAACCCGTCAGGCGTCTCTGCGGCTGCAGCCCAGATTTCCTGCCCACCGGTTATTTCCAGCCAATCAGCTGGAGACTGGAGGTCCCACCCCCTCTTCCCCCTGGTGGTTAAGGCGGAAAATACGCAGGGATTCTGGAAAGTGGCATTTCCCTTCTCAGAAAACAAATGAAAAAAAAAAACATCTTGGATTGTTTTTTTTTTCCTTTTCCCAGCCTCGAAACTGACTTTGGACGGAGTGTCTCCCGCCACTACCTGGTGGTGGCGCTAGCCTAGGCTCTCCAATCCAATGTGGACGTCCCGCTTGAAATTGATGAACTCACTTTTTTTCAGTCACCAAACTTGACCTCTCCAAACACCGTCTGCCGGCTCTTTGCCCAATGGATGCGTGAGATGAATGCCTATCATTCCGGAAACACTCCCTCCGGTGGGCCAAAGGGTTAATTGCGACGACGGCATGAAATTGTGTTGTGAAAAAAAAAAAAGTGTTTCATGCGGGTGAGCGGCCATGTTTAGTTGGACACTCACATCAACAGAGAGCTCCTCTTCTCACCAGCCGCCGCCCCTTTTTAAACGGCTGGCGACATGTGGAAGCACCGCCGTGATCAATTTGAATGTCATTAACACAGGGGGCAGCTTCAAGGTCCGGCCGACTCCACCCAAAAGAGGCGGTGATTTAATCAGAGAGGGGGCGCCGGAGAGCCTGGCAAGGGGGTTATTAACACCTGTCGTATTTACAGGAGGGGAGGGTGGGATGGAGGAGGGAGGGAGGGAGGGAGGGACGGCCGCCATTTACAAAGCAATTTGCCGCCTTGATGATGCCAGAATAGATACATGGGTATTGGCCGCCGAGGTCACATGGGGCGGACGGACAGCGTCATGAACTTCCTGTCCGACTTGGAAAGTCTTTATTTATTTGGTTGTGTGTTGGAGATCCTCTGCTGAGCCGCCCCTAGCTGCTGCTAGTGTGTTTCTCTCTTTTTCCAGATGGATGGACGGACGGACGGACGGACTGTGGTCTTGCTCTATTTTCTGTGAGAATGAGAAAAAAAAAAGGAAAAAGAAAAAAGGAAAAAAAAATTCCTGGCCCCCCATCAGCAATTTGTCTTGATTAAGCAGGGTCTCCATCTGCGAGCGCCGCTCTCTTGTTGGTGTCTTTTCCCATTTGCAATATATTTCATTCCAGCAGCCCGCCCCCCCCCCCCCACCTACTCCCCACGCTTCCCTCCTCCCGTCCACTTAACAGCACCCCCCCACCATCGCCTCCTTTTCCAAGCAAGAGATTAACAGATTAGAAGTGCCATGATTGCCTGCTTCCTCCTGTTTTTCCCTTCTCTTTCATTCTTTCTTTCTTTGCGCTTCCCTGCTTTCTCTCTCTCTCTCTCTCTCTCTCTCTCTCTCTCTCTCTCTCTCGCTTCCCATCTCGGCAAGAACAGGAGGGAGGAGGAAGGGAGAGAGGGAGGGATAGTGACGGGCTCCGTGATTTGCCCCTTTGTGTCGCTCGGTTTTGCAATATCAAGCCGCTCAAAACCACTTAACATCCCAACTATTCTAATTTCAACTGTCTTTTTCCTTTTTCTTTTCTTTTTTTTCCCCCTGTTTCCCCGGCCGCCTGCCTGCTCTTCCCGCCGTCATCGTAATTCAGGGCACGCGGCCGCAGCGGCCGGGCCAGAACAACCTCGCCAACGCGTAACCAATAAGAAGATGAGAGAGAAAGAGAAAGAAAGAAAGAAAGAGAGAAAGAAAGAAAGAAACGGGGATAGAAATAAAAAGGGAAAATTGATGCTGAGGTTGGCGGGGAGAGGGAGGGAGGAGGAGGTGAGGGGGGTGAGAGATGAAGTGGGTGAGAAAAGAGGAGGGGGAAGGAGGGGGGGGGGAGAGGTGGTGGAGCGGAGGATGGAGAATCCAGCGAGTCGGCTTGGCATTAGCAGGAAGAGCCTCTCCACCGCCGCCGCCGCTGCCGCCAGATAAGAGATGGCCCTGGCCAATGATGTGGAATGGTTCTGATTGGCTGAGCCTGATCCCCGGGCCAGGCAGCGCCGGCCCCCCGGGTCCCCCTGCTGGAGCTCGGAGCAGCACCGTGACACTGTCGGATATTTCATACTTCACTCCTACAAGCGTGGCGGCTCTGAAACCCCCCGTCACTGCCAAGAACTGCCCCCCCATACACCCCCTCCACTACCCCATAACCCCCCCGCCCCCCGCCCGTAGCCCTACAGCAGCCTACAGAACGTTGAAAGCGTTCCTGGTTCCTTGTTAGAGCTCCGACAAGCAGCCGAGGAGCTGTCGCTGGATCTGAGAGTCTCCAGCTGATCCCAGACGACACCCGTCACTTTTCTGTGTTGCACTCCAGCCAAAGTTGAGGGTTTTTTCTTGTTTTTTTTCCTCACGGCTCAGCGGCTGCAGAACTGAGTGTTTTTTTCTTTTTTTTTCTTTTTTGTTTTTTTTGGTAACTTTTGCTGCCAAGAGCCGGCCAGTTCGCAGCGTCTGACTCGCACTGAGACCACAAGCAAGCAGGAAACAACTGTAACTTTGCAGTAATGCTCCGTAACGTCAGTGACGTCGGGGTAACACTGGCACCTAACAGTGGAACAATGCAGTGTTACATTGTGCGGCCTGTTTTAAAAGTGTTCGACGGATCAGAATCGGTAAGATCAGGAATTTTTGATTTTTTTTCTCAACAGACTTTGTGTGAATGCGGCCAAACCGGTTTGTCGACCAATGAAACAGCCACACTTGCTCAAACAGCTCCATCAGAGCCTTGGACAGCTCCATATGTCGCCCAATCAGCAAAACAGTAAATTAGTTTAAAAGACAACAACAACAACAACAACAACAACAACAACAAACAACCAGCTACAATCCCAGGAAGGATGTGGAAAATAACAGTAGATTCTTGGGTTGGGGTCAGGGTCAAGTGGGCTAATCCCTGATTGGTCCTCCCGCATTGGTCCACCAATCACATCACACTGATTCCCAGCTCATTTCAGTATGAAAAACTTCATATCTACAAGGCCTGATTGGTCAATCAAGTCACTGAGGGGGCCGTCAGTGACAGTCAGCACCACAGACAGCAGCTCAGCCATTCACCCGTGTGTTGGTCTGCATCGTATTCACATCAGCACCACGGACAGCTCCAACGAGTGTATACATTATTACAATCAGTTGATAAAACATTGCCATTTACAATTATAAAAGCTTTTTTACAAAAACCTACTGCTCTGCTTTCATGTCAGCGGACTGGGGTGGATCCTGCTGAAATCCTATGTATTGAATGAATAAATACTTGTTTCGAATCTGGAAAAAAAAATGTTTTTTTAATTGAAAAAAAAATCTACTTTCAATAGAGAATCGAGTTGAATAATAATAATAATAAAAACTTCATTTATAATGACCCCAAGAATTGATATTGAATCGAATCATGGGACGAGACCCAAAGATTCACAACCCTATTGGACAGTATTTACATCAGCACCACAGACAGCAGCTCAACCATTCACCTGTGTGTTGTCTTGCGCGGTTGGTCTGCCCAGTATTCACATCAGTACCACGGACAGCTCCATCACATCCACCAGTCGCCTGCCTTGTCTTGTTCTGTGGCCCCTCCCACTATTTCACCTGAAGTCTGAAACTCTCACTACGAGAACCAGCGACCGTGTCCGTCACCGCCTTGTAAAAAAATATTAACAATAACAATAAAACTCCGGCCGCTGACTGCTTCCCACTCGGAACGCCGCTGCAGCCTGAGCAGCTCCCGGATCGTCCTGACCTCGCCGTCACCTGCAGGAGCAGCTGGACATGATTATGTAGCGCAGAGACGATGGCGGGAAGGAGCCATCTGGAGGGGCAGCGGGACCCTGGGGATTCCCGGTGGGTCGGCTGTACTAGAGGGGTCCAGTTCTGGCCTTGCTGTGTCTGTGTGTGTGACAAATGTTATGGGGCCGACGTGGCAGCTACAGTCTGGGTGCTTTCTGGCGTCACTTTGATGAGCGTAAAGTCACCTCTGAGCAAAAAGTTCAGCGTTGGCCGGTGGACAAACGGGCGCGGTGCTCGTTAGGTCACATGACGAGCTGAGAGCCAATGTAGTGGCGCGTCTGGCGCGAGGTGAACCTGACAAAGGCGATGGTGGCTTCAGGTGGATTGGTTCCTGCTGGTTAATGTGTTTCAAGAACTGGATTTTTTTCTTTACCGGTGGCCACTCTAGGGACTGCATGCATTTTTTCACTGACCTGTATGTATATAGTATATAGTTGACGGGACGCCTCCGATCTGAAGCATGGTTCATTACAAAATCTGTCTATTGTGTATTTTCAAGTCATGGACTTTTAAAATCAAATCAAATTCAAAAGGCTGAAAAATCCCCAGGAAGGATGCTGAGCATGTCTCAGCTCTTGATACATATATATATATATATATATATATATATATATACATATATATATATATATATATATATATATATATATATATATATATATATATATATATATATATATATATATATACATGTATACATACACATATATATACTGTATATGTGTCCATATTAAACAAGTCACTGTGTAACTTTAACCTGAGATTCAGGTGAAACTATGAGCGGTGGTGAGGAGGCGGGGGGGCGGGGGGGGCTGTGGAAGGTGTTGGAGGGAAAAAAATGAAAGAGGCCTTAAAAGGTGGCGCCGGAGAGCACTAGATAGATAATGAGTCGGTGGCGAAAAGGTCAGCACGGGCGATGTGGTTATCAAGCGGAGCGATGTCGGAGCGCCGCGGACACGAGTGTTTCCCGCCGCTTCTTTCATTCCCCGCCGTAATCTCTGTCTGTGTGTGTGTGTGTGTGTGTGTGTGTGTGTGTGTGTGTGTGTCTGTGAGCGAGTGTCGCCGCCGCCGTTTGATTCCGTCTTTATCTGGCGTCGCGGCCGCCGCCGCCGCCTGCATCCCTCTCTGGCGGGAGGAGCTTACGGCCTGAGAGGTCAGCAGCTCCAAAACCCCACACACTTCCCTCCTTCAAAGGAGCGGCCGGCGCTCCTTCTCTTCTTTCTTAATGATTATTATTGAAGTCTTATCGGCGACAGGCCGCACAGATTCACCGTTTTAATCTGACCAGGTGACGACGGGAGGGGGAGGGGGAGGGGGAGAGGGTTTGCGGCGGGGGTCGATCACTGGGTGGGACGTCAAACCTCTCCTGAGGGACACCGACCGCTCGGCTCGTCGGCGCCCCCTCCCTGTGGAGGTTGTAGACGCCGTGTGACGTCTTTAATGCCGACGGAGGTCTGACACCCCGATGCCCTTTAGATGCACTGAGCAGCCTCCTTTTTGTCGACAAAAAGCTGGAGGCCAGCTAAAGCTTTTTGCCAGGTTTTCCCGGCGCCGATGTCTCCGGTTTTGGCCGCCCAGTGCTGGAAAAAAAGGAAATAAAAATGATCAGCGGGAGACGGACGCAGACGTGTTTTTTTGTTTTTTTTTTGCTGGATTCCAGCTCAACGCTCCAAACCTCAGACGGACGTGTTTCACCCGCCTCACTTTGTGTCGCGTAGCAACAACATGCAGAAACCGACATGGCACTCGGCTACATCGTGCAAGCAGCACTTAAAGAAAAAAGTTTTCCGCTGAATCTACAACCAACTGGCTGGTTTCAGACACCGGGACTCCACCGGAACTCCACCGGGTCGCATCCAGACTTGAATATTCCGTCTCTCCGCGTGCAATTTTTTTTTCTGCCCTCGTGACGGGCCCCTCGGCGGCGCCCAGGAAGTTGCGGCACTCGGCAGCTTAAGGCGGATCAAGACAGAGATAAAGACGAACCTCCGGGTGAAGACTTATTTGAGCCTGTAGATGATTTTTTTCCCTCTCTCTCTCCACTGAAAGCTTCCTTCTCCACTTTTTAAACAGCCCGATAACGATTTAGCGACACTTTTCTCTCTCTCTCTCTCTCTCTCTCTCTCTCTCTCTCTCTCTCTCTCTCTCTCTGTCTCTCGCTCTCTAACTCTCAAATGTGTGGCGGTCGGAGAGGCGTCAGTCAGGTCCTGAGGAGTCAGACTGGATGTCTGTCGGCCGCCGCCGTCGGCTCTGTTTTCCCTCTGAGGAGCCGACGACTCCATGAGCACATCCAGCGTGTCAAAAAGCAGAAAATCACAAGTAGCACTCAAATTATCCTGTTTCAGTTTTTCGACTGAGGGGAAGGAGAGAGTGCGTTCACTGTGTGTGTGTGTGTGTGTGTGTACGTTCGGTGTGTGTTCAGTGTGTGTGTGGGGCAGGGTTTCCATAGAGACGAGGCCAGCTAATCCTCGGGGCTGCGGCAGGCAGACGGAGGAAGCGGCTCTGAAGTGCTCGAGTGTTACGGGGGCTCCTTCTTCTAAAAGCTGGCGGCCTCTCAGCGCCTCCGTCTTCATTACCTCCACATCCCCTTTTGATTGGCTGCGTTTATCCCCCAAGTACCCCATCCCCCCATACACACTAACCCCCCCACTACCAACACCAACGCCGCTAATGTCGTAAACGCCGACGCACACACACAGCGGGCATCGCTCAAGTTGTCATAGCAACCCCCCCCCCCCCCCCCCCCCACACACACACACACACACACACCCTCAGGAATTTGGGGGGATTTTTGGAAAGTTTGGGGGATTTTCTGGGTTTCTGGTGCATCGCGACTCCGGCCGGTTGTAGCTCGGGTCGTGGTGTCATCGCTGGGTAGGGCTTCCTGTAACCCAGGAGTCGGACAGCAGCAAGTTGCTGGCTAATGATGACGATGTCATCCAAACAAAAAAAAACTAACCAAAAAACATCACTGAGGTCAGAACGTTCGAGATGGAAGTAGGAAGAGCTTAGACTGGTGGGCTGGGGCAAACGTTTTGACTGCAGGGCCACAATGGCTTCTAAAATTTGACAGAGGGTCCTATAATTTGTATGAGTGATATGTAGAAAACAAATCAAGCAGCTGTAATGTCATTTGAAAATGAACAAAAGCAAAGTTGCTACAAAATCAGTGTCTTTGAAGCTCCACAGTATTTAGCTCTTTATTTTAATGACTCTTAAAACACTGAAAAAATGCAGGAAATTCAGCTGTTTTATGACTGACTGACTATTAATATAATTCGGTAGACTTCGGTAGATTAAAAAGCTTAACGGGCCGCATATTTTCCTCGGACCATAGTTTGCGCATGCTTGGACTAGCCTTCCTGGGACCCATTTGTTGCGCAACGTCAACTCGTTCTAGCTCCGCTAGCTCACGTGTTAGTCAATGGCGCTAAAGATGACGACTATTTCACTGGTTACCAGCAGGTGGCGTCTGTTGAGACATCACATTTATCTCAATATCATTATTTTACATACTCAGTGGACAGTGAGAGGGCGGAGCGTCAACAAAAGTCCTTAAAGTTTCTTTTTAGTAGAGAAAAATACACGCGTAGCTTTTATACGTGGATTGGTTTTTCTAAATTAAATTTACCTTCAGTGGTCGCCAGAAGATTTCACGCCACGTCTCCAAGAGTCTGCATTCACGCTCGAGATGAGCTCATTCTCACAGATGTTGCTACATATTTATTATTTCGACGCGAGTTTCCATTTACAAGCGCTGGGACTACACACACGCGCGTACACACACACACACACACACACACACGCACACACCTCGTACATTATGCAAACAGTATCTGGACATAATCCATAAACAGGCACATGCTCCTCTCTCACTTCAAGGTACTCTCAAGGAATTTCTTTGGGCAAAGTTGAAAGTAGAACCAGGACTTTTGCAGCTGATTAAATTATTATTATTTTTTTTTTTCTTCTTCTTTGAGGATGCGGTGGTTAACCAAGTTTTTCTATCCTCAAGTCTGTTTTTGCAGGTTTCTTATCAAACATGGCAACCTTGACTTTGAAAATAAAATCGAGCCAATGGGAGATCCCCGTGGCTAAACTCCGCCTCTGTGTCGTCCGCTCCTCTTAATCTCCGGACGTCGTGCTCGTCCGTCTGGCCTGACATCAGTCGGCCCCCGAGAAGCAGCCGGCGAAGTCGCCTTCAAAAGCGTCCACTCGCTTCAAAGTGCCGCATGTCCCACGTCCAGCGCCACTTCCTGCCGAGGGGCGGGGGGTGGGGGCGGAAAAGAAAGAAAAAAAAAAACGTCGGACGCCATTATTTCCTTCCCGAAAGGACGAGCTTTCATCTCGACTCGCCGTCCTCCCTTCATTTCACCTCCTTTCTCTCTAATACACACATGCAAAAGACAAGGGGAAAAAAGACATCCCCCGCTGAAAGCTTCTTTTTTCTACTCCCCCGCCGGCTAACCGCAAAAACTTTCTTCGCAATTATTTTTCTCCTCCCCCACAGAATCTCACCCCTGCCGTTTGTGCCTGCGTCTCCTCGCCGCTTTATCGCGGCTTTTATTCCGCTTTTTAACCAATTTCCACTGAATGCCTCACGGTGAATGAAGACAGGGAAGCAACAGATGGTAATGATGATAATAATAATAATAATAATAATAATAATAAATAATAATAATAATAATAATAATAATAATAATAATAATAAATAATAATAATAATAATAATAATAATAAATAATAATAATAAATAATAATAATAATAATAATAATAATAATAATAATGATGATGATGATGATAACAAAACACACTAGCTATTGGTCCAAACCACTTCATCTGGATGATTCCCATCAATGGGAAGGTTAGCAGTCCACAACGTTCCGGAAGAATCTGTGACCCAACCCTTTAAATTGTTATTTTTTGGAAATACCGTCCCACGTCCCACACCCTCAAAGGCCACGCCCACCGCCACCTTGACAATTTGTTATCATCCCGATAACATCAAAAGCCTGTATCTTTGCTAAAGGTTAAAGGTCGACCATAAACTTCACCTCTCGTAATGCACAACGAGGAAAAACATTCCAATGTTGCTGGAATTTAGGGAATTTAACTTGGAAGTTTTCAACGTTGAAGTCGGTGGAGCAACTGGAGTTTGAATAACAGGGAACCATCTCCTTATTTTATTTTTTTTTCATTGGAATCGGAATTCATTAAATGAAAATAGTGGCCAACCGGAGGCTGGAAAAGCCGGAGCTTGTCTCAGACCCTCGGCCACGGACACTTAATGAAGCTCAGGCTGAAGTGTTTTCAGGAGGATTCTTTTCAAGCCGGATTAAAGTTCTTCACCAACATCAACAACCAGCCAACCAACCAACCAGAGTCCCTACTGTCAGCGACCACCACAGGAAGTGGGAAATAATCATAATGACACTAATAAACATACTGCCCAAGAGCTTTAATTATAAACTTTGTTGCTGAGGGAAACCTTTTTTTTTCCCGAGCTCTGAGCAAAAGACATGAGCTGCATCTTCACCTGCTGGAACACGGGTGTGATGCAAAAGGTTGTCTTTTAGTTTTTTTTAATCTTATTTTTTTATTTTTTGTACCCCCTACTCTCTGGCCTCCAGTTGATTTAAAGCTTCTGTTGCTGTGAATTAAAACGGTTGCTTTTTTTTCCCAGTTTGTGATGAATCGTCCCCCCTTTCATACCCGGCCGCCGCTCGCCGCTCGCCGCTCTGACCTCGCCACACATCCCGGATAATGCGAGCGGGCGGCTCTAATTGGCCGCCGAGGTCGTCCCGGCGGGAGCACTTACCGCCGCCCGTCGCCACCGCCCTCATAAATTATGTAGAGCAGCCGCTGAGCCGTATTTATGGGCCGGTGGCGGCTCGCGGCTAACGGCTAACGCGGTTGCTATCGGCCGAATGGAGCGTCGGCTGTTTGAGCTCCTTCCGGGAAGCAAGATTTTTTTTTTTTCCCCCCCGGAGGAAATAGATTTAACCACGCCCCAAACTCACCCGAACCCATTTGATTGGTCGCTTGCAAAGTCTCTCATTTCTACTTCGAGTGCGCCACCTTTGGTGGCCAAAGGATATTCATATTGATTGTCCGTACTATACGCGCCATAGGCAACAGTTTACTTCAAAACAATACGTAACATCTATGGACAACATAAAGCTCAGCTCCACGGCCATTTCTTCACTCTGGTTTTTAAATTCCACTGCTGTTCTTCATGTCCACACTGTCTTGAAAGTGTTTTGTTCTTATAGTGAAGTTTGAAATGTTTTTTATTGTTTGATGTTTTTTACTTTTAATTTCTGCTTTGTTCTGTCATTTGTACTTTTTCCCAGTTGCACTCTCTAAAGCACTTTGAGCTGCATTTCATTGAATGAAAGGTGCTGTAGTTGTATTGTATACTGTATATCCCTCGATTTCTTAGGCTACATCTATAGCGTTTATATATGTGGAATCCAAACCTCCAAAAGTGGATTTTCAAAGTCTCCTTCCTTGCAGTGTTGACAATTTGCCATTATGACAAAGTTGGCAAACCCCTCCCCCCCATGTTGGTTGCTTGTGTTATCATTCATTCCAAATGATGCACTATAAATTACTATTACGCGATTAATTTCCCCTCGGTGACCAATGGTGGCGCATGTAGCGCACGCAATGGGAAATCAGCAAGGTGACCCAAAAGAAGAAGAGACGTTGCATGGACCAATCAAAACATTTCGGGGCGTGGTTATCTCTATTTCCTCCTGGGGAAACAAAATCTCAATTCCCGGAAGTGATTCCCAGCGGCCGTGGGGGCGACACTGAGCAACACCATTACTGCTGAGACTTTTTTTTTCTTTTTTTCTTTTTTAAAAGGTGTTTAATTGGTGGCTGTCGTTCCCGCAGCCGCCACCGCCGCATTTTCCTCACAATGCCAGCAACCGCTGGCAAATCCACACGACAATGGCGGGCCGAGACAATGCGGCAGTTGCGAGCGTCGGGCCACGCCCACCGCCAGGCGCCCCTTTAATTGCGCGGGGAGGCGTGTAAACGGGGGTGAGGTATGTGTGTGTGTGTGTGTACGTGCGTGTGGAGAGGGGTTGGGGGGGTCTGACAGTCGGCTCACGCTCGCTGACAACTTTAATTGGTAGTTGTCGTGTATATCCCTGTCTTCATTAGCGGTAGCCGAGTACCTGCTCCTCTCCTCCCACACACACACACACACGCCCGCGCGCGCACACACGTAGCTGCTGGTGAAAAGGTCATTAGCTGCGCTCGGTTTAATAGCAGATTGTCATCCACCTCCAGCTTTTCTCCTCGGCTTGATTCCGATTTTTTTTTTTTCCCAATTGTGTGCGTGTTACGCGCTGTTTTTTTTTTTTTTCCCCAACGAAATAAGCAATTAAACCAGCTGACAGGAATTTTCCTTTTCTTTCTTTCTGTCTTTTTCTTTTTTTTTTATACAACTCTGGGGCTGCCAAGAAAGTCTGGAGAAATGTTTCCGAGAGAGAGAAAAAGTTTTCAGTCCATTAGCGAGTAAAATCCCTGACCTCGCCAGCGCCCCCTGGGTCCTCGCCTGGCGTCATTTTCAACTCCGGGGGGGCCATTAGCGTAACAGGGGCAGCGCCTGTAAACAAAGCGGTTGGCGAGTCGGCGAGGTTTCAGCCGCCGAGACGAGATCTCGGAATGAGGTGTTTTCTTTGTGTTTTTGTTCCTGTCGTCCTCGTCGTTGTTGTTGTTGTTGTTGTTGTTGTTGTTGATGGTAAAAACCGTTTCCCCGTTGTGATTCTAAACACCAGGATCGTGTTGAGGTGAGCCATTCAGGTGAAGCCTTTTCTGTGAATTGTCATCAGTGTCTCAACTGGCCACTAGATGTCATTGTTTCAGCCACAGTTTTGCCAAAACAAACCGGTTCCCTGTACTTTAACTGCAGTTCAGGCCTGTTTCGGGCTGCTTTTTTTTTGTATTGTACATCTATATTTTATTCCATACAATAGTCAATAAATGCTTTCTAATATTCTGTAACTGATTTATATTTTCTGATGTTTTTTTTTTGTTTTGTTTTTTAATAGCTGATTTTTGTGTTCAGTCTCCATCAAGAAGCTCGTTCAGATCTGGTTGCACAAACGGGAAGAAAGCGTGAGTAGACGAGGAAGGAAAAGGGCGTGTCCGTCACCGAGGCCCCCCTCCCCCACCACCCCCGCCGCCGAGCGGGGTCGTTGCATTATTGAAGAAGAGGCTTAAAGGCGACGGGTGAGAGTGGATTAGTCTGATATTAACCTCCAGAGGAGGAGGAGGGACATGATGACGGTCACCCCTGGCCATTTAAATGGCTTTAATTAAATCCTGGATGGAGAGGCCACCACTCACGGCCTGGGGGAGGGGGTGAGGGAGGGAGGGAGGCGTGAGGAGGAGGAGGAGGGGGAGGCAAAGACGAAGAGGTGGTGAAGATTGATTGAAAAAAAGGGGGGGAGATAGGAAATGGGTGAGGAAAGAAAGAGGATGAGGCGGAATGTGTGTGTGCGCGTGTGTGTGTGTGTGTGTGTGTGGGCTCTCGGAACCTCCCACTGTGATGAGGCGGGCTAATGACTTAGCCTCTTAGCACGCTGGTCACATGTCGGTGGCGCTGACAGGCGCCGAGGCCAAGCTGATAAAAAGAGATTTATTTAAAAAAAGAAGCAGAAGGAAAAAGAGAAAAAAGACCCAGAGCTCCATCTGAACACCCCCCCACCCCACCCGCCACCACCACTACCCCCTCCCGCCCCAAAGAAAGGGGGCGGGGCTAAGATAACCCACGACAAGGAAACGGCATGCAGCCGCCACCACCGGCGGCGGAGTGACGAGCGATTAATTAGCCGAGCGATCTGACCTTCTGCTGCCCAGTTTTAATTGATGGAGAAATTTTAAAGGGGGCCGACCCAGTTATTGATCACTTCCTGCAAATTAAAGTTCGTTCATCAGCAGCGTTTGCGTCAAAAGCACGAAAGTTTGCCATCAAGTTGATGCGTTTGTCAAGCAATCGTTGGAAAAAAAAAGTTTCCTGAATGATTGTTTCCAGTTTCACACACATTTGGCTACTTTAGTTCAAGTTTCTTTTGAATTGTTTTTTTTTTTTTTTTCACAAAACAATTTTTTTTTAAATCTAATCCTGCGGGCCAACCAAAACATAGTAAATAGTAAACTTAGTAAATGCAAACTTTGGAGGCCTTCAGCGTCACCTCGAAGGCTGTCGAGATCTCTGCAAATCACTTTGACAAATTTACAGAACAGATTTAAAATAAAAAACAAGAAAAGCTTCTTTCTTTGTGTGTGTGATGCAACCTGACAGCCGAGTGATAAACGAGGTGTGACAGCCGAGTCAGATTACGGCCTCAGCCAGTCAGATGTCTCGCGAGTAAGAAAAAAAAAAACAGCTGAAGTGGAAATCTATTGCAGGGAATTGCGTTGAATTGCCTGAAAGTGTGAAATTGTGTTGCTGTTGTTGCTGTTGTTGTTGTCGTCGTTGTTTCGGTTCAGCCCTCCGCCTTGTAGCGACGTGTTTTTCCCGCCGAGAAGCCAGAAACTGCATTAGAAATGGAGAAAACTCACCTGCGGAGTTTTTCCACAAGGCTCCGGCGTTCCAGGCGTGAGTTTTTTTTTTGTTTGCTTTGTTTATTTTTTTATTATTTGCCTCTAACGTGTTTATCAGGGCCCGACTTCGACTCTCCGCCCCACGGAGCGCTCGCGCTGCGTTCCCCACCCGGCCCCAATATCAAACGCGCCATCCCACCGGTCCCGCCCCTTAAATGTAATTCCGGCTCGTCGGCACCACCCTGTGTTCACATGTTACGCGCGGTTATCAGTCGCCACAGTGGCGCCGCTGATGTTACGGTGTCCTAGTGAGTGGCGGTGTGTCCGATGATCTCCTGTCTGTGTGGCTCCGCCTCCTGCGACTCCCCGATTTTTATCCACAATTTTTCACTTCTACTGGAAACATCGTTGCCGCGATTTGTCAATAATCAGCTGAAGTTATCTATTGGTATAATGATATAATATCGTGTAATAGTCACTGAGAGTCACGAGAGTCATTGACTGAAACTCTTTACCTGCAATTTTGTGTGTGTGTGTGTGTGTGTGTGTGTGTGTGTGCGTGTGTTGGATCAGTCATCAGCAGCCTTGTGTTGCAGCACACACCATCATAAAACCACTGTTTGTCTTCTGGCCGTCGTCTATTTTTCTTTGCGGCAGCTGCAGCGATGCTGCATGTTGGAGGCGGCTCTCCGGCGAGTCACACGCTCCAGCGTCTGATTCATCGATTGGTTCGGTTGCTGGACGTCTCCATTGCTGGACGCTGGAGGAGCGACAACAAGCCGCCTCCCTCCACCGCCTGTAATCTCCCGAACGTATTGATTTCCCCGCGACCTCGAGCTCCAGACGCAGGCGGAGGTACAGTAGTGGGTGGAGCCAGCAGAGCCGGCCGACAGGCGGAGACGAGGCCTGAATTCACAAAGGAAGACGCTCTCCGCTCCGTCGGCCTTGGAGTGGAGGAGGGGTCTCAACTAACGAGAGGCGGAGTTTTTATTGTTAGCGCAAAAAACAAAAATGAATCATGTAATAAACGACAACAGCAGAAAAAAGGTTGTGAAAGAATTTGGGGGAAAGTTGTTTTTTGACGTGGAAATTGTTTTTGTTGTTCTTTTTTTGGCCAAATTCAAACTTTTGTAGTTCCAAGTGTCCAGCAGCGGTGTGATTAGAGTTTCAAATGAACCATTTTTGGTTGTGAAAGTTTTTTGCTGGGAAAGTTTCTCGCTTTGCAGCATTGTGATGGTTTCAGGGGAAAAAAATAATTCCTCCATGACGGATGTTTGGGCTCCCAACTGAGGTCCGCAACTAGTGAGTTGCGGATCTTTAGTTGTTAGCGTCAAACAAGATTTTTTTTTCCCCCCTGTGAAACATGAAATGACAACAGGAGAAAAAGGTTTTGATAGGATTTTGGGGCAAGTTTGATGACGTGGAAATTGTTTTCGTCGTTCTTTTTTTGGCCAAATTTGAAGCATAATTTGCGTGTGTGTGTGTGTGTGTGACGACATGACTGGAAAAAGCCAGTCTTAATTAAATACGCAGCTGTGGGGGAAGAAAAAAAAAAATGCAATTTCACGTGGAGCTAAAAGTACCTCGGCCGGCGGTCACGTCCGGACGTGTGCGGTCCGTGTGTTTGCTCTTCGGCTCTCTGTTTGTGCCGCCTTGTTTTGTTTTTTTTCTTTTTCTTCTTCTTCTTTTTTCTCCTCTCGCACGTCGCAGCGTTTCTTTGATTGATAGATATTGAGCCGCCGCCGCCGCTGCGTCTGCAGCAGGGATTCTGATCCAATCCAATCGGCTTTTTACGGTGTTTACCTGCAGTTATTGGAGGAGACACACCAAGTCAACACGCACAAAAATGGGAGAGAAAAAAAAAAAAAAACGTCCAGGCAACCTGGCTGCTGGCAAATCATCGAGTCATCGCGGTTCGGTCACCACAGCAGCGCCCCCTTTTGGCTCCGCACGGCAAGAGCAAAACAGGCCGCCGCCACGAAACACTGCGCAAACACAGCAATGGCTGTGCGGCAGGAAAACAACGCTGTGTGTGTGTGTGTGTGTGTGTGTGTGTGTGTGTGTGTGTGTGTGTGTCTGTGAGGAAAAGTGTTTTCACTTACTTACCGCGCTTTCTCGGGAATGTCGTTTTTTATGTGTTTTATTGGTTTCACTTCAGAGTCGCCCTGACTGACATTTGCCTATTCACGATCACGTGACACCAGCGTCGCTCACATGACCGCGTCACATGATTAGGTTTCCTGCAGCGACGGGAGCAGAACACAAGTGTGATTGAGCTCCTCCCCTCCTCCTCCGCCTCACACCCATCCCCTCTGATTGACCACGTTTTATCTTCCTGCGGGTGGGAGGCGAAGGGGGAGGAGGGGTGAGGGGGGTCGAGAGGGGAGGGAGGGGGGAGGTCGTGCAGCTGCGGTGAAAAGGCCTCTTTCACTCGTCTTCCCTCCATTCAGCCGTTCGAGGCGTCTCATCAAACGCTCCTGAATAGTCGCCGTGACACTATCAGTCCCCCCCCCTTGCCCCCCCCCCAGCTCGGTGTCTCCCCCCCAAACCCTACCCCCACCCCTCCATCTACCTGCGACCGCCTATTCAGCGGCTCCACAATGGCGAGAAAAAAAAAAAATGGTTTCACGCTCAGTTTAAGTTTTTCTTTTTTTAATATTTTGTTGTCGTCGTCGTTGTTATGATTCACGCAGTTTCAACCTCGCGGCGGCAGAGGGATCGCGGCGAAGTGAATACGGCTGTAAACACAGCGTGAATCACTGCCGAGGGTCAGGAGGCGGCGAGGGGCGGCGCTGACGCCACCGCGCCGCCGTAAATCCTCCAGAGAGCATTTTTGCAGTGAAAGTCCAGAAGCAGAAGCACAAACATCCGACTCCTCCTACCTCGTCTCCCTCAGCGCTGTCGACCAATCACAGCGGAGGTGAGGGACGTTTGTCGGGGTTTGGCGTCGAAATGGAATGCGTCGTTGCACTGTGGTTACGGCGCTAACGCTAACCGCCGCGGTAGCAATCGTTGGGTAAAGTTCCACTTTCTGTGATGGACAGCAAACAGACAAGACGCTGAAGTGGTAGACGGAGGGATGGGCAAACTACGGCCTGAGGGCCATATGCAGCCCGTTAAGCTTTTTAATCCATTTTCACAAGCATTCCATCCATTTTTTCAGTGTTTTTAGAGTCATTTCAATAAAGAGCAAAGTAGCATGGGGCTTCAAAGACACTTAAATCCTGCAGCCACCCACCAGGGGGCAGCAGTCCACACAGACCCACAATACTTTCAGACAAAAATTCCAAAACAACAAACGACAACAAAGAAACGCGTTTGTGTTTGATTGTGTCACATTGTATCGTCACTGTTCTACATTTTTAGTCGGGATCGTTTTCCATCCAGGACGTGTGAATGAACAAGTCGGGATGAACGGGAGCCGTCTGTCTGGTCTGGTGGTCGGAGCAGGGATGGGAAAGGCAGCCGACGGCGGGGAAAAGGAGAGATGTGGCGAGGAGATACAGGTTTGTAAAAGGCTGCTGTGAGGGAGAGACGGGCGAAGGAGTGGAAGAGGAGAGGGGGAGAGAGAGAGAGAGGGAGAGAGAGAGAGGGGCCGGAGATAATGAGGGGGTGTGGGGGGGGGGGCGAGGAGATAGAGACGATTTCCTCTTCCGTCGGGCCGCTGCTCATTCATTATATTCCCCAGGCAATTACCCAGGACACCTGCTTTGTCTCCAGCACCATTGTTTCCTCTCTCCGTCTCTATCTCTCCTCCCTCCCTCCTCCCTCGCCCCTCGCCCTCCCCTCTCCATCCCACCGTCTCCCGCCCGTTTCCTGCGTGATCCTTCGCCGCGCCGCCAAACCTGCCAGCCTCCGATCAGTCAGCCCGCATTGTGTGTGTGTGTGATGAGCTTGGCCTTGTGTGTCGCCAGATTCCCGGTCCAGACTAACTGCTGGAATTGCTTACGCTCAGAATTCAGTTTTAAGGGATCTTCGCGTTCCATGTCGTCTATCTGACGACATGGAACTCCCGATCCGGATCTGGATTTGAGAGGAACGGCTCAACAACGAAGGATGGGATGTGGTTCAGGAATTTACATCCGATCAGTGAGGTGGCTTTGGATTAGTAGAACAGTAGAATCTTTTTTTTTTCGGGGGGGTGGGGGTGGGGGTACTCTGTCGTTTCATGTTTTTCACACACGGGAAGAAAACACTTTTTTTTAGTTTGGTTGAAATGCAGATCTTTAGGATTTGGCACAACGCAAGGCAAAAACGATGTGTCATGACAGCTGGTTGATGACTTTATGCAGAAGAAGAAGAAGAAGAAGAAGAAGAAGAAGAAGAAGATGAAAACGACTTCTTCCCCATCTTGTAAATTGACATCCGGCACGCACGAGGTCGGGTGAGCAGGCTTGCAGTGCTTGGACGGGTGTTGGCGTGCCAGAGGTCAGAGGTCGGCTCCCAGCTGCACCGGCGATCCCCAGTGGGAGTGGGAGGTTTTTTGTTTTTTTCTTTTCCCTGTGGCTGCAGCCCGAGGTGTCATTAGGAGGCGGCGGAGGCTCTAACATTAGACCTCATTACTGCCCCCCGGTGATGGATCGTCCTTAATTACAGCCTGGCAACCCAGGGAGGGCCAAAGAAAAGAAAAAAAAAAAAAAGCATCCGCCGCATCTGTTGGCGAGGAGATGTTCAACCCAGGAGTTTTTTTTTTTGTTCCGTTTTTCTTCGGCTGAATACGAGGCTGTTAAGAGACATTTTCCTCTGGTTTCAATACGGCTGCTAGCGGCTATTCGACGCCGTGGCTAACGGCATGGCCGCCTGTCATCTGACAGTACAGTAGGGCGGCGCCGCTTCCGACCAGCAACGCGCCTGGTGCGGGCGAGCGAGTGAGCGAGCGAATGAGCCAGAAAGCGAGCAAGCGGGCGAGCGATGAATATTTCACTGTGAAATTAGCCGCGATGCCTCATTCCAGCGCTGGCTTATAAATAAATGCATTCCGCCGGCTTCTTCCTGAAAGAGGAGCACTTGGCTTCCAACCATGACGTGCTCCAGTTTTTTTTTCTTCTTTTTTTTTTTTTATTTATTCTCCCAGGTTTTGTTTTGTGTTTTTTTTTTTTTTTTTTTTTTACGTAAACATGCGGAAAAAAAACAAGCAAACAAGCTGGTACGCACGCACGCACATATATTTATATATGTAAAGGAAATGCGTGGATTGTGATCTATACATAGAGCTAATCCCGTTCATTCCTATTCATCGTCTCTTATTAAAACGCGGCTCGACCTATAAAAGATCCAAACGAGCTGTGCTGTTTTTTTTTTTATATCTCCATCCGTTCATTGTGATCCATCCGTCCGGCCGCCTTTCCGTAAATACACGTTCCAGTGCTTTAGCAGCGGCGAGCGCGAGCTCCCGTGCACTGCGCTTCATAGCTGTGTGTGTGTGTGTGTGTGTGTGTGTGTGTGTGTGTGTGTGTGTGTGTGTGTGTGTGTGTGTGTGTTTGGCCGCTGACCTGAAGTCCTGGGTAACAGTCAAGACGAAGCTCCTCCCTCCGTGTTGAAAGAAGACAAAAAAAAAAAACGACAACCACCAAGCATGAGTTTCTTCATCTTCTTCTCCTTCGATGAAGACTTTGAGCTCCGCCCCTCCGACTCAGCCACCACTCATCTGTCACTCCTCCTCTTCCTCCTCTTCCTCCTGCTCCTCCTCTTCCCCTTCCTCCTCCTCGCTGTTCATTGTCTTGGGACTGATGGGGGGAATTACAAGTTGTCCGCTCGGCCTTTTGTTTCTGCGCTGAAACGCTCCCGGGATGCTTTTCACTGGGAAACAATGACGCCGCCGTCACTTCCCCAAAATTTTCAAAAAAGCGTTGACACCGTGTTGCTGCGGCTGCGGCGGCGGCGGCGGCGGCAGGTTTCGCTTGCTGTGAAACATCCAAATTCTGGATGTCAGTCAAAAAACAAATAACAAAAAAGAGAGTTAACTGCTCAGAATGTGGAAAATGCCTTATAAGATTCTTCCTCCATTGTGAAAAGAGGCATAAAGCATGGGAAAAAAACGAATTAGTTTTTTTTTTAACCAATCAGAATCTGAGCAACTTCCTCAGTCGCTTCACTTTTCAGTAAAAAAACGAAAAAAAAAAAGAAATTCTTCGGCACAAAGGGCCAATTTTTTTTCCTCATCATGAAGTCGCCACTCAAATTTTTTCCACAAAAAACAAAAACTTTGGCCCACTGTCTATCAAATCTAGTGAATGGATCAATCATTATTAAAGCTGCCCACAAAGCGGCGACCCACTTTTTTGGGTCGCAACCCACAAGAAACGCTGCATTATAGTGACCGCACCCCCAGCCTAGCCTAGCCATTGGCTCCGCCCCTCCGAGACCGCTCCTGGTCTTCTCTTCCAGAAAGGGGTCTCTCCCCTTCCAGAAACACGCAGACAGAGTTCCCAGCAGGACGCTCTAAACAGAGGGCTAATCGACTCCCTTTCCCTAAAAACCACCTTTCAGACTGAAAAGTTGTCGTCTCTCAAAGGGAATGAAGTGAAAAAGTCTCACTTCCTCCCTCACGCCATCCTTCCTTCCTTCCCTTCCATCCTTCCTTCCCTCTATCTGTCGCCGCTGCTGCTAGATAATAAATGAATAAGCTCCTCCCACCGCCTGCAACAAAAGCAACCTGCTGCTGATGGACACTCGATTTTGAGGCTAATAAATTGGTTTCCGTCTGGCGGTTTCCCCCAGCGCTGGCGGCCGCTGCCACCGCTAGGTCCCTCTCCCCTCCCCCACCGTTTTTGTACTCTATAAACAACAAATTGGGCTCAGCAAAGAGCCCCCTGCTGGTGGAAGAGGGCCACACACAGCTTTATCATGATTAAACAAAGTAACAGCTAAATCTGGCCTGGAACAACTTCAAGAATGACGCTTTTGAAGATTACAATCTCCTCTGGTCTAAACTGGACCAATCAGCATCCTCTGAGCAGAAAGAGGCGGAGCCTCAGTCTATGTTTTCAAGCTTGTGACGTGAAACAGGAAGCTGCTTAACGAGCTGTGAAAACGTCGACCATCCTCAGCGCTGTGTGGCCGTGTTGGGGCAGTAACTGTTGCCACCAGCAGGGGGCGTAAGGACCCCAGGACAGTTCTCTCACTCTTTTTAAGACTGGCTGTTTTGTTTCGTTTTTTTCTCTCTCTTTCATTAAAATATACGATTTTTTTAGCTGGAAATTGAAAAGGTCAAGGATGTTTCCCAAAAACCTTTTCAGTCGCAAACAATCGTCTCTCCACTTTAATGAAAATATTCATCGAGACAACAGAAATGGACCGCAGAGGGTTTTTTTCCCTTCACCATCATCATCATCATCATCATCATCATCATCATCGTCATCATTATTATTATTATTATTATTAGTCATCAAAAAGGAGTCTGACCTGCCAGTGTTAAATTCATCAGCACTCGGGCTGAATGGTGGTGGTATATATTTATGTATATATGTATATATATATATATATATATATATATATATATATATATATATATATATATATATATATATATATGTATACATATATACATAAATATATATATATATATATATATATATATATATAGTTATTATATGTATTTTCTTCTTTCCTCTCTTTCCTCTCTTTCTTGTGAATTAAAGGTCAGACAGTGGGACCTTTGTTAGCGTCCGTTCGCGTTAGCCACAAACCTGCGGGGTCGTTGAAGAACAAGATGCCACCCACTGACCGGGCGGCTCTGGCGCCTGCGTCCTAGCCCCTCCCCCTCCCAACTGCCCCCCTACCCTCTCACCCCCACCCTCCTCCCACTCGGTGCTCTGCTGGATATCTACAGGCATGTTAGCTTGGCTCAGCTTCGCTTTCACACATCCAGTTTCCTTTCTTCTTCTTCTTCTTCTTCTTCTTCTTCTTCCTTCTTTCTTTTTTTATGGGCCACACTGGCAAAGATGTGAGAGCATTGTTTAAACCCCCCGCCAAAAAAAAGAAAACAGGATTTAAAATGAAATCTTACATAAGGTCTCCGTCTCTCTGCTCGGCGGGACGCTGACAGAACAGAAAAGAAAGAAAAAGAAACTGGAATAAAAGAAAATGGCATCCTGCTCCCTTCCTCCCTCCCTGCCCCCCTTCCTCCCTCTCCTCCCCTCCCTTCCCCTCCCCCACCCTCCCCTCCCACCACAGGAAGCTGTTGCCATGGTTACAGCTGCCAACAGCTCTGCCAGGGCACCGGCAGCCCACCACCCACCATCTCTGCTCCTGTCAGCTCAGCATCGCGCCGCTACTCTTCCTCTTCTTCCTCTTATCTGCTTTTTTTCCCCTTTGCTCACACACACACACACACACACACACACACACATTCCTCCACACACATCAGTGCAAGTCTCTCTCTCTCTCTCTCTCTCTCTCTCTCTCTCTCTCTCTCTCTGAGGTGTTTTACTGCTGCTGTGTAGATTTCAGGAGCTGTTTTCTCCCTCAGTCTCATCGGACTCATTAGTGTCCTTTAGCCGAGTGCCGTCTGTGACTGTGTGTGTGTGTGTGTGTGTGCGTGCATGTGTGTGTTCCCGTGCCACTCCCCTTCCCAAAAGAGGGGCTGCGCAGCCCCGTAATTACGGCGGCTTCAGCCTGATGCTGCCTGCGTTTGATTATAGTGATCAAGGGCCGAGTTATGGAGACTAAAAGTGCCATCACCTCCTGTGCACACACACAGGAGTGTGTGTGTGTGTGTGTGTGTGTGTGTGTGTGTGTGTGTGTGTGTGTGAAGGAGACAGAGCCGAATAAAGTCATGATTTCACTTTAAGAGGGAGGACGCTCACTTTTGTCCTCAATCACCTGCAAGACGGCTCTTATCCTGTGTGTGTGTGTGTGTGTGTGTGTGTGAGTGTGTGTGTGTGAGTGTGTGTGTGTGTGTGTGTGTGTGCAAAGCTGACAAAAAAAAAATAGCACAAAATAAAATATTAATGTTAAAAGTTTTGTGTCAAGAGCAGCAAAGTGGACCACCGGGAGGTGAAGTCACCTGACGGCCAGGTTGGTTTTTCTCCTTCTTCTTCTTCTTCTCCTTCTTCTTTAGCGTTTAGCAGCGGCTACGTGTGAGGTCCGGACGTGGCTGCGGCCACGGCGGCTCGATGCGGCGGACCCGTTTATAAACGACGGCGCATAATGTAGCTCATCCGCCCCGGACGGCAGCGAGCGGCTCAATAAAACATGAGGCTGCAGTCGCTGGATGAAATATTAAGTGGGAGCAGAAAAAAGGAATATAGGAGCCGCCGCTGCTCCCGAGGGGGCCACCGCAGAGTGTGTGTGTGTGTGTGTGTGTGTGTGTGTGTGTGTGTGTGTGTGTGTGTGTGAGAGAGAGAGAGAGAGAGAGCGCACGAGCTGCAGGGAAACACTTGTCCCGGCTTCTACCAAACCCTGTTATGGGATGTCAGGTCAGATTGTCGAGAAATGGAGACGGAAGAGGCTGTGAGAGAGGAGGGAAAAAAAGAAGGAAAAAAAACCCGCTCCTGCGCGCTCTTTTAAAGGCCGGAGGCCGTGGACGCCTGCTGGAGCCGAGCCGTGTTCCGTGTAAATGAGTTGTGTTTCTCTAGTGGCGGCGGTTCATGGTTGGATTTCCAGTTGTTGTTGTTTTTTTGTTTTGTTTTGTTTTGTTTTGTTTTAATCCTAGGAAATACGGAAAATTTAACAAGCGCTAGAAAATAAACCTGTGAATTTCCTAAGACCTTCAAAAATATCTGTCAAATTTTAGAACCCGTTGTGGCCCACCAGTCAAAAAGTTCCCCTGATCTAGGGGTCTCCATCCATTGGAAATTCCAAAACGTTCCAGGCGACATGTGGTACTAGCTGCCTTTCAATGACTGCTAGAATTGTGCAACACCTGAATATGGAAATAAAAAACTGGTCTTGGAAACTCAACTTGGAAAAACCTCTCAAATATGACTAAAAGGCTTTGATGCTCTCATGAGGTGGTTTTCAGACGGAGCCACACAGAGGTGTGTCGTAAAACTGTCATGTGTCACCAGACGTGATGTACGGGGTCACGTGACCAGTTCACTTCAAGTGAAAATGGCGCATTATGATTGGGCGGAGGAGGAGACGGAATGATTTTTTTCAAGTCATCAGAGAGAAAAATACAACAGGCATTCCTGACAGCAAACAAACGCCAACAAACACAAGCACATCATCATTATCGGAATATGGAATCGCAGGAAACACGGCGAGTGATAAGCTCCGCCTCCTGATGCCTCTAAAATGGACCTCCGCCAATCCAGCCGTTCATATTTTCAATTTGGAACGCTGTCTTTTTGGATTTCTAATATTCTAATATTCCCGTTCCGCCGCTGTTTTAAAATGACGTGTGAGAGCCGTGACGCCGTCACCAATCGCTTTTTTTTTGTTTTTCCTCCATCGGATCGCCGAATGCTGTTGGGTTGTCTGAGGGGATTTCCGACACCACGAAGGTGGGAAAATCCCCCGACTGCCCCATTTCCTCGCCGCGAGGTGCACTTTCATTCCCCAGAGCCTTTGCTATACTAGAAAAAAAAAAGGCAAGTAAGCCGAGGCGTTTATGCACAGTTGGCCGGAGCCTCTTCCAAGCAGAACCTATAAGCTACTTTGCAAAGTCAATGAGCTGCTGAACGCAGCCGCACGGAGCCGAGCCGGAGCGGGAAAACTGCAGCGGCGGCGGCGGCGGAGGAGCAGCGACACGCAACCACGGCGCACACGGCACACACGGCACACACGACACACACAACACACACAGCTCATCTGAATATTAATGTTTGGAATGCACGGAGAAAGAGGAGGGGGAAAGTAGGAGGGGGCGGAGTCTGTGTAATGGACGCACGCTAACACGCAGGACTGGTGTGGAATCTTGATAGCTTTGCAGCTCCGACCGAAATGTTGGCAATCTCGACGAATATCGAAAGAAAAACGGTTGTCTTTCAGTGCCAAATTCCGATATTCATCCAAAAGAGTGAATCTCAGCATCTTCCCATTGTCATTTGACATCAAAGTGGCTGCTGATCGGCTGAAAATTAGCCTTGTTAGCGCCAAAGATGCTAAAGCGGCTCCGCTTCATCAGAATAAAGGAACTTCGTGGAACTACAACAAAGTGGATTTGGAGGAAAATCCTGATTGGACTCAGCAGTGAAATGGGAAAAAAAATAAAAGCATTGGTGTCTAAACATTTGGAATGGAACCCAGCCCAACCGACAGCGGCGGCGGTTCTCCGATGTTTGCTGCAACATCCCCTCAATTCTTTTTTCCTTCGTGTGTGTGTGTGTGTGTGTGTGTGTGTGTGTGTGTGGGAGGGGGGTGGGGGGGGGTTAATTTGTTTTTGCCCGACTTTGAGCAAAAAACACGCACGTTCACGCTCACTTGCACGCTCCTCGTCATCCCCGGCGGCTGTCTCTCCACCTGCACCCCCGCCCTCCCTCCACCTCTCTCTCTCTCTCTCTCTCTCTCTGTCTCTCTCTCTCTCTGTCTCTCTGTCGTGTCCTCTCGTCGTTCGACCGGCCGCATCTATTTTTCATGGCGGTAAATTGCGCGGCGCCGCTGCGCTGCTGAACTCTGCCGCCGTCCTCCGTTGTGGACGACCTCTAATAACACGCCGCCGCCGCAGCCAGCAGCCTCTCTAGCCTCGCCTCCTCCCATCCCCTCCTCTCCACACTTCCTTTTATTAATCCCAAGATGTTTTTTTTTTTCCTTTTTTTCTCTTTTTCGCTCTTCGATCAACACGTGTCTGGACGTCGTCGTGGCTCCATCGACCTCCCGCCGTCACACTTTTTTAGTCGTTTGTTTTTTTCACAGCGGCTCCGTTTTTTTTTTTTTTTTTCTATTTTGTGCGTTATTTGTTTAAATAAGTTCAAATCTTTATTAATTCTGCAGGTTTTTTCATTCAGCTCCAACTAGGACGTTTATTCGGCTGCATCTCTTTCATCCGGTGACACGGATGCACTTTTTGAAAAAAAAAAAGACAAAAGCAGCTAACTCGGCAAGTCGGCGATCAGCAAGGCCCTGAACACACACACACACACACACACACACACACACACACACACAGCGGAAGGATGACAGCCAATCACATATGCCCCGACAGTCTGCATGTGTGTCGCTAACATGCACACACACACACACACACACACACGCACACACACACGTACGCACACACACACACACACACACAGACACACACACACACACACACAGAGGCAGAGTGACACCTCGCAGAAGAACAAACAGTGCGCGGCTCCATCCTGTCGGCTCGATTCGTTGTGTCGCCGCCAAACTTCCGCCTGCTGCTTGACGAGACGTGTCTGCCACCATAAACACCCCCCGCCCCCCCCACCCCCACCCGCCCCATCGCCACCGCAGGACAAATATAGCAGTACCTCACAACGCTCATCTTCCTACTTAAGGAATTCATAATTTATTTTTCTTTGCGTTGCAACCATTGTTCCGTTGCATGTGTTTTTTGGTGGGGTTTTTTCCCGTCACATCTCCCATCCTGCTAATTTGTCTCCGACCAGCTCGGCCAGATAATAATTGGACCTCGCTGCTGTGCTCGGCTCAACTTTTGGAGGGAGGATCGCCTCCAAACTTGTCAAACTTTCAAAAAGTGAAAGAAAAAATAATAATTTGAACCAATCTTAAATTTTGTTGAAAACTCAGAATGTGTCAGGCAGTCTACGTGTAGGCAACCACGATGGATCGTAACCAGGCAGCGCTGCAGTGAAATCCGTGTATAGGGAAAATCGCACATATCCGAACTCTTTCCGAACTCTGACGTAAAGAAGTCGGCTTCAGATTAGCAAGATTAGTACCGACGCTGTGAGTCGGATCCGGTTCCGAAAGCTATTCTTGCAAAGAGCCACGTCAACCAGAGTGCATTCTCGACTTTTTTTCCCCGACCAATCGGAGGCGGAGCTCCACGCCAGTAGTGTCTAGCTGGTTGCTAGCTAGTTGGGTCGGGTTTTGGTCTCTCAAACGGTCTTGAAGCGTTCTTGTGAGCAACATCAACACAAACGGAACAAGATGTAAATTGAAAAAGTATTTAGTCTCTGTTGAGAACAATTAACATCCGTCAGTGGATGTTTTTCTTCATCAAGAGCTGCTGTGTGTGTGTGTGTGTGTGTGTGTGTGTGTGTGTGTGTGTGTGTGTGTGTTGTTTGTGTGTGAACATGATTTTAATTACATCTCTGTCTCAGCACCTGGCAATGCTCTGCAACACTTTTCCCTCCGCTGGTGTGTCAGTTTTTTTTTTTTTTTTTTCCCTCTTCAGACTTGAACTTGTGATTTCAAAAAATTGCAAGAGCGTCCTCTAAACGGCTGCGTTGACGAGGGTGAAAAAGTGAAAGACGTCTGAGGCAGAAACGATAAAATCGGCGGCTGTCTGCTGAGAACAAAAAAAGATGGGGGGGGGGTGAGTGAGGCCGGTCGGATCGCTGCTGCTGCTGCTGCTGCTGCTGCTGCTGCTCCGCTCGGCGGATAATCGCGATCGGCGACGAGGATCTTTAATGGCTGTCAATTAAAAACTAATTAGGGGGTGTTAGCTCAGCTAGCGAGATCAACTATCAGTCCATTTATCATGGCGCAGCTGTCTCACACACACACACACACACACACACACACTGAGAGAGACACATTATCATATAGATGTTATATTCTTGTTTTTTTTCCCCTTCTGTTCTGCACTTTGTGCAGGTTTGTGCATGTGCACTGCAGCGAGAAGCATGTGTGCGTTCTAATGCATCCGTGCGCGCGCGCACACACACACACAGTGTAAATACATACGGAGCTCGTTCAGCAGTAAAACAGCTGTAATGGACACTTTCCCTCCTCCGTCTCTTTCATTCTCCGCCGCCGCCGCTGCTGGATCGACTCAGAATTGATGGCAAACAGTGGAATGTGACCCAAATGTGTTTTTGCACACACACAAAAAAATAAAATAAAAAAAATGCAGCGAGCCGCCACACAGATAAAGAAAAAAAAGCAAAAAACACCACCTGGTGACGGACTTAACAACTAATTAGCGTCGAGCAGAAGCGTTCACATCCAGAGCGTGCGGACGGGTCGTAACACCCTTTAGCATTTTGAATGCTACGCTAGTAACCCAGTGTGCACCTGGGATAAATTCGATGATGCCATCGGTATCTGTCTTCAGGAATTTCTTGGCAAAAAAACGAAGACACGGAATGTTTTTCAATAAATTGAAGCTGAAAATAATGAAAACACTAAAAAGCGACCCTTTTTTACGTTAGCATTCAACATTTGCAACGTATTTCAAAGTTACACATTCACAATAATGAGCTCCTGAATTCCCATCAAAACATTTGCTCTACTTTTTTTGGCTCTTTATTCCTAATCTGTCTCTTTGTAAAGATGCATTTGATGCTTTTGCCGCCTTTTTTGAAATCCAGAACTGTGAATTTTTTGAGGCATTGCCTCCTCAAAGAAAAGTTTGTTGTGCTTTTAAATTGGTGCTGAAGTCTAATTGGCTCCATTTCAGCAGTAGATTAATCTGCTTTGTCTGTGCTGGGGTTTTTTTCTTGTTTAGTGTTTTTTTTTGTTGTTTTTTTTGCCGAGCTCAGCTAATTTCCAACTCAGTAATTAAGACGCTATAATTAACCTGAATATTAGTGCAAGATGACAGCTTGTGGTGTTTTTTTTTGTTGTTGTTGTTGTTTTTTTTTTTTACTTTGTTTGTTTGGTTTATCTTGTTGGAGGCGGGGTTGCGAGCCGGAACATTTTCTTGGCAAACAGCTGGACAAAGAGAGAACAAGCTGCTGCTGCTGCTGCTACTTCCTCCTCCTGGCAACACAATCAGACCAAGCAAAAAAAAACAAAAAAAACAACAACTTTGTATCAGCGATCCAATTGGAGGCAACATTTTCTTTACTTTTTTTTTTTCTATTTCTTATTTTCACTTGCCAAACACAAATGAATACTTCAGTAACAAAAGACAAAACTTGTTCTTTGTTCCACTTTGGCAGCCGCGCTGTTTCTAGTCCCACCTGATGGTTTCGAGCCGGATGTTGACCCCAAACATCAGAGCCATAACGTGATTCTAAGGAGTCAGCCACTGTCTCATTGACTGGGGGAAGAAACTGGACAAACTAGCATTTTGAATGCTAAATTGATCCCAATAAAAAAAAAAAAAGAGAGAGAGATCAATTTAACTCTTCAGCTCTTTGGATTCTTCAGATCTATTTTCAGTCGTCCGTCCAGTTCGTGTAAGTTGTATAAGTTGTAGGTGATATAAACGAAGATATAAACGCACCCAGTTCCTAGTCATTTCAATATACAGCAAAAACAAATTTGGTATTTTCATAATAAATCAACAGTTAATGTGTAATTAGCTGAGAAACCGATGGGGTTCCAAAAAATATATTTTCCAATACGGACGTCAACTTGCAACTAACTGTCACTCATGCAGCACTTTGCTCAAAATGTATCAGGAATCAAGAATCAACTCTGCTACTTTTTTTCGGCCTCAAAACGTATCAGTCAAAGTGACTTTTCAACCTGCCGGACGAGTCGCAGACGAGCTCCCCGCCGAATCAATTTCATGAGCAGCTTTCTCTCTCTCTCTCTCTCTCTCTCTCTCTCTCTCTCTCTCTCTCTCTCTCTCCCTCCCTCTCTCTCGCCAGACGCTGGGATTTATCCGCCAGCCTGCGGCTGCAGCCTGTTAACAAACGCTGCCCTTAATGTGCCACCTCAATCAGCGGCGCTGGGCGGGGCCGAGAACCACCGCTTGACTCGCCGGCCGAAAATTGCTTCTGCCCCTCCGAGCGATGCCGGGTGAGACGGTTATCGGAGGCATCAACCTCCCCCCCCCCCCCCCCCCCACAATTCTCCCTCACTCCCCCGAGTGTTTTTTTTTTTCCCCCAGGCGACTCCTGGATTGTTGCTTAGCGATGTTGCAGCGACGGCGCTGATGGAGAAAGTTTTTTCACGTCCGCTAGGAGAACTTTGCTGTTTTTTTGTTTTTTTTTACCTGGTTCCAATTTGAAGTGAAACAGGGGTTTCTGGCTTCCCAGGAGTCTTTCAGCGACGCAAATGTGTCACTGTTCGAGTTTCGACAAGATGCAGAAGATGAAACAGATGGACAAAGCCTAGAATTACTGGGGAATTTTTCTTTTTTTTTCTCTCCTTTTTCTTATTTTTATTCAAAAAAAAGAAAAACAAGTCAAGTATAAAAAGACTTTTTAAAAAAAAAAAAAATCAAAGAAATTAAAAACTAAAAGACATAAACTAAATTAAAATCAATCAGAAAATAAAAAGGAAAAATACATTTTAAAAATAAATGAATAAATGAAATGAAAATGTAATTTGATGAAATAAATAAAAACAATTTGGTTTCGACGGAGCAACAAACCAAAGTGAGCACCCAGCAGCAGCTCCGCCTCCCCCGCAGAGTGTCTGTGTGCCTTTGACTGACGGGCCGCGTCCCATTCGGTTTGTTGACCCTCCACAAACACAGCCAGCCAGTGTTTGTCCCCCTCAAACTGCCGGGGATTTATCTCATCTGGCGGTGCCGATCCTGAGTCGGAGACGACTTCCCAAATCCGCTCGGCTTTGGCCGGGAAAACTTCTTTCTGTGTGTCTGAGAACTCGGCGTCTCCTCGTCTTCGCCGCTGCGCCTGTCTGAGCGACTTTGTCCTAGTATGGACCCCCCCGCCCCCCGACACACACACACACACACACACACACACACACACACACACACCCTCCTTCTCCCCCGCATCCCACACACTCTCCCCCCAGGAGTGACAACTGGACTTAGCCGGTTCCAGCCAGTCAGTGGTCGTGCTGGATGTCACCGTGGTCGTCATCAGCCATGTTCACATGGACACAAATAACCGGAATAAAAGTGCAATCAGATTACAAACGCTTCATGTAAACACGTCAATCGGAAGATTGCCCCCAATGATTTATTTTGATGGAACATCACGATCGGATCTTTTCACTTAGCGATCCATGTAAATGGTGGATTTGGAATTTCCGATCAGCCAAGGTTTACATCGGATTGGAGAAATCTGCGCATGTAAAACATCGCTATTGTCACGTTGCACGGCTTCCTCTGTGGGCGTTGTGACGCTGCGGCTCCGCCCACTCAGCTGAAGCAGCGCCACCGTTGATTGCGTTTGACGGGCGGCACGAGTTGATGATGTCGCCGCTGCTGTGATGCAACGTGGCGTCGGAGGGAATCAGCCAACGCAGCCACAAAACTAGGACGCTGCTGCTGCTGACGGCCTCCAATTGCAATTTTTGATTTTTTTTTCAGTCGTTCTTTTTGTTCTTTGTGCCAGTTTGTTTTTTTTTTTTTGTTTTTTTTGTTGTTGCAAACGTTCCCAGAAACCGCCGTCAGTCACTTCCTCCTCCTCCTCCTCCTCCTCCTCGCCCCGCCGTCGCCGCTGTTCTGTTTTCATGTCGCAGCATTTCCAGAAGTCGTCTGGGGGGAGAGAAAAAGAGGCATCTGGCTTCAGAAGCCAATAAAATATAGAACCAGTAGAATCAGTAAGACCAGCAGAATTAGCCAAACCAGTAGACGCAGCAGTAAAATCAGTGGAACCAATAGAATTAGTCAAACTTGTAAAACCAGTAGAACCAGCAGAACCAGTGGAACCAGTAGAATCAGCAGTCAAACCAGCAGAATCAATAGAACCAGCAGTAAAAAAAAAAACAGTGGAAACAGTAGAAACCGTAGAACTAAGTAAAACTGCTAGAACCAGAAGAACCAATTGAAACAGCAGAATCAGGAAAACCAGCATCAAACACATCTGGTTCCTGCAACCTTGAGAACCCTAGACAGGAAAACATTTCCTTTCTTCTTTTACCAATTAGACATCAGGTTGGCAACAGCTGCAGGCCCCCTGCTGGTTGGAGGTGGCGACACTGGCCACCCGTGCTGGTGGGCGGAGCTAAACTAAAGCCAGTCAGTCGGGAGGCACGAGGGGAAAACACCTCCTGTGGGAGCTCGTACCTCCGTGTTGAAGATGACGCTGCACTTTGTCGTCTGCCTTGTTAACAATCGTCGCTGTGTGTGTGTGTGTGTGTGTGTGTGTGAGTTTGTGAGTGTGTGTGTGTGTGTGTGTGTGCGTGTGTGAGTTTGTGAGTGTGTGTGTGTGTGTGTGTGTGTGTGTGTGTGTGTGTGCGTGTGTGTGGCATCTAGACGTGGGAGGAGCCTTAATCTATTTTCTGCGCTCCCATTGGCTCCCACCGGAGCCTCTAGGTGGCAGATAAACGAGGCCGAAGCGTCATCAGGAGGATTAATTTCTCGGCTCTTATCTGCGGTTCAGACACAGTTCACACCTTCCTCACACTCTGATGTCCATCCTGCCGTCTGCTGACGCTACCTCAACCCAGGTCAAGCAAATGAACCCTGCGAAATGCAAAAATAAATACATAAATAAATAAATAAAACATACCCTGAAATTTTAGCTTTAATTTTTATTTTTTTCAAATTCCTGCATAGTCTGCAGAGAGGATTAGTGTCAGACAGAGATGCAAACAGATTTAATTATGAGCGAGAGAGACAGAAAGAGAGAAAAAAATAATGAAGTCAAACAAAAAAAAAACAGCAGTGAGCTCTGTCTGCCGAGGACGACTTGTTTACGACGGCGGCGCCGTACAGAGATTGTCGCAGCAGTCCCCCCCCCACCCCCCCCTTCAATGCAGCACCGGCGACAAAAGGCTCTATGCAAGAAAAAACATCAAATAAAAGTGTGTCGTCGTCAGTTTTTCCAAGCTGAGAAACCAGGACGAGGAGGGAAGACAAAGAAAGTCGAGCTGGAAGTCGAGTCTCTCCAGGAAAAAAAAACACACAAGGAGAATTTGAAGCAGGTTCTTTTTTTTTTCCTTTTTTGGCAATTTTACAAGGGAATCGATCTTAAAGCGCCACCTGTTGGCCTTTTCTACCTCGCTTCCACATGTTTAGCCCCATGTTTGCAGCCTCCTGCTAAAAAAGTAATTGTGTGGTTTTTCAGAGAGGGCAGTGCCAACGGCTAAACTAAACCAAACTAAAGTAAACTTGGAGGGGGGTGTCAAGCGAGGCCCTTTCTGACATCACAAAAGGGCCCATTTCTTGGACCAATTCTTCTGATAAGAGGCCCTTTAGAGTTGTGTTTTCCCGACCGTGCACAGCTGGTGCACTTATCCCCGGTGTGTGTGTGTGTGTGTGTGTGTGTGTGTGTGTGTGTGTGTGTGTGTTAGCCGGCCGTCATCTCTGGGAGGAGGAGGTCGATTTCGTGCTTGTCACCAGCCGTCCAGCCGCCGCGCCGCTGACGGCCGCCATCATCATCACTCTCCGTCGGCATGCGTGTGTGTGTGAGAGTGTATGCGTCGTCTCCAGCTTGTGTGTGTGTGTGAGATCCAGTGGAACCTCACCAGGGTTCAGTTCAGTCTGTTTACCAGCTGGTTTCCACGGCGACGGGAGAGATTGTGATGCCAGACCAGTATAATACCAGCAGGTCCCGCACCCTGAGGCCAACAGCAGGTCCCGTCCCCTAATACAAGAAGCAGGCCCCGCCTCCTTATACCAGCAGCACTTCCCGCCCCCTAATACCAGCAGCACTTCCCGCCCCCTAATACCAGCAACAGGTCCCGCCCCCTAATACTAGCAGCAGGCCCTGCCTCCTAACACCATCAGTAGGTCCCACCCCCTAATACTAGCAGTAGGTCCCACCCCCTAATACCAGCAGTAGGTCCCGCCCCCTAACACCATCAGTAGGTCCCGCCCCCGAATACCAGCAGTAGATCCCACCCCCTAATACCAGCACCAGGTCCCGCCCCCTAATACTAGCAGCAGGCCCTGCCTCCTAACACCATCAGTAGATCCCACCCCCTAATACTAGCAGTAGGTCCCACCCCGTATTACCAGCAGTAGGTCCAGCCCCCTAACACCATCAGTAGGTCCCACCCCCTAATACCAGCAGGCCCTGCCTCCGATGGTGTTTGATGGTATTTCAATAATGATGCAGACATTTTTTTTCTTCTCTGTGATCCTGCCACTCTGATTGAGTTCCAGCTCCAGTTTGTCTCACTCACAGCAGGTTCGCCTGCAGATGGCGACGTCTAACATTTCAATCCCCGGAGCTTCTGTCTGTCTCTCTCTCTCTCTCTCTCTCTCTCTCTCTCTCTCCCTCTTTCTCCCTCTCTCTCTCTCCTCCGTCTCTCTAAAAGTCATCAGAGGCCGAGAGAGAAGAGAAAAGGAGAGACAGAAAAAAAAAAACTTTACATGTCGACGACCCGATTCTTCTTCCTTCGTTTCAACCGTCAATCCTGCTGAATCAGAGCCGGCGGCGCCTGGCGACGACGGCGAAACAGAGCGAGCGGTGGGCGCCTTGTGACGTGATGGGAAGAAGAAGAAGAAGACGAAGAAGAAGAACTACTCAGCAGAGACGAGTGTCGCCTTAAATCAGCTCAGGGCCAAAAAAAAAGACCAAAAAAAAAGTAGTCTGAGCCTCATTTGTGTGGCGGCAAGCGTCGCTCAGGCTGTCGTTGCTCCACCCCCCCACCTCCCTCCTAGCTGCCCCCCCCACACACACACACACACACACATACACACAGTCTTTCCGCCAGCCAAGCTGACGGGACAGTTTTCCGTTTGCGGAGAACATACGGAATGCCCGCGCTCAAACCGACTGTTGCTGCTGTTTTCATTAGTCCTGACAGCCGTCAACATCTGCTGTGTGTGTGTGTGTGTGTGTGTGTGTGTGTGTGTGTGTGTTTAATATAACTGTCCCGCTGAAGGTGTGTGTGAGGCATCTGAATGCATTCCTCCGCCGTGTTTACGGCTCTGAGAGGAGTGTGTGAGAGCTCAGTAGCCATGTCCAATTGGAATAGATTGGAGCGGCTGGTGTGTGTGTGCGTGTGTGTCTGTGTGTGTGTGCGTGTGTGTGTGTGTGCGCGCGCGCGTGTGCGTAAACTGTAATCTCGTGCGCCCGCCACGCCTCGTCTGGGTTTCTCTCTCTCTCTGTCTCTCTCTCTGTCTCTCTCTCTGTCTCTCTCTCTCTCTCGATACATAACAACATCGATCTGAGGCTCCTCCACAAAATGGAATCAAGGAATGAAAGATGAGAATTTCTTCTTCTTCTTCTTCTTCTTCTTCTTCTTCTTCTTCTTCTTCTTCTTCTTCTTCTTCTTCTTCTTCTTCTCGTCCTGTGTGTGTGGAGAATCTTTTTTCTAGTGTTTTTTTTTTTTTTTTTTTATCACCACCCAGCTGCTAAATCAAGTTGATCTCGTGTCCTCGGCCCCTCCAGATGTTGCTTTACCCACAATGCTTTGAGTTGAAATGTCGCAGAAGGAAGAAGCGAAACAAACCAAAACAAAATATAGGCGAGATGTTTTGAACGCGGCCACTCATTGGATCCGCGTGGAAACAGTTTAGCGACGCAGTTGCTGATCCATCGGGGGCATCCCATTGGTGGAGGAGGAGGAGGACGAGGAGGAGGAGGAGCTTCCTGTGAAAACAGGAAGCTACCGTTAGTTTGTCAACACGGATGCCTCTGATCACCGCAGGAGAAGGAAAAGCTGGAAACGCAGAAAGCTTCTCTCTGCTGCTGATTGGCTTCGATTAAACTCCGCCCACCCGGACTGCCCCTCGACCAATGGGAAGCCTGCCAGTAGAGACAATTTAGACTCTGTTCCACTAAAATTAGCGGGATGTCACCATGTTTTTGGACGCGGGACGTCGCGGAAGCGATCGGCATTGAGTTCCGTGTCCACGCACCAAACCCAGCGGGGTGTCCCCCCCCCCCCCCCCCCCCCGCCCGACAAGCTGTGCTTGATGTACGCCGCGACTGGCGCAATATTATGATTTAGCGCACGTGACGCTCAACGTCACCCCGTGCGGCAGGTAAAGAAGGAGGTGTTGTCCCGGGTGTCCCGATTCCATCGCAAACCCATCGGAGCCGATTTTGACCCGGGTCGCTTGCCGGGTTGCTAGATCCGTTGAGCAGATTGCACCGCCACCAAATGCCGATTATTTGCAAAAAAACACCACGTTTTTTTGGGCCAGTGGAATTGGGGCCTGGGACTCTGCGACCTGAAGATAAACGACAAAAATAAAAGTTGTGCAGTCAGCGAACCTCCATCGTTGCATGCTGATTGGACGGCTTAGGGAGGCCTTGATGGACCAATGAGGCGCTCCGACAGCATCTGTTTAGCTGCTCGGCTCCCAGACGGAGACGTGCCGCTGACAGGATTTGATGTTTGTTTGTGTTTTTTTTATCGTCTCCTTGTCTGACTGACAGGCTGAAGACGAGTGCCGCCGCCACCGTCTCTCTCTCTCTCTCTCTCTCCGTCTGGGAGGAGAAACTTTTTTTAAGAGCCTCATTTGATTTGACCGCGGCGCAGCTCATCTCCTGTTGCTGGATTTTGACTTTCTGTGATCTCATTTATCTGCAAAGATTCAGCCTGACCTTTAGCTTTGTCGCTGGAGCTAAAGAGTCACAGTCTGCAGGAATCTTGCAGAGACGTAACAAAATGTCTATCTATCTATTATCTATCTATATATATATATATATATATATATATATGTATATATATATATATATATATATATATATATATATATATATATATATATATATATATATATACATATATATATATATATATGTAATACATAAATGTTAGAAAATACATTTTTCACAGAAACACATACTAGTAGTATTTAGCCACCAGCTATTGGCCTGAAGGTCGCAGGGGTCGTGATGGCACGTCACCTTTGTGCACGAGATCATCAACACACACGCACACACACACACACACACACACACACACACACAGGCATGCTTCCAGGCAGACACACACCTCGCTGTTCTCTCACTCTCTCTCACACACACACACACACACACACACACACATGCATGATGTTGATATGAGGCTGAAAGGTCGCTTCCATTAGACCGTCACCTGCTTAATGTCACGCTGCCCGGACTCGCTGCCGTCCCAGGAGCCGCTCGGCCGATTGGCGTTGGGACGGAGCGACGACTACAATGACGATGATGATGATGATGATGATGATGATGATGATGATGATGATGATCAGCTGGCTGCAGAAAATATCTCAGCCGGATAAACAAAAAAAACAAACAACAAACGCCTTCCCCCCTGAAAAAAAGATTTCTTCCTTTCAGTCCTCAAAGGTCGTCTGACTCGCCGCCGCTGTCTATTGGGCAAAATATTTTTTGTTTCTTGTCAGTCATTCGCTTAATTTGTTTTTTTTATTTTTTATATGCAATTCAATTTTACACAAACTGATGTCAGGTCACTGCAACCAGGACCCATTTTGTTTTTCCTTTATAATATTAAAACATCCTGAAATGTGCACAAGACAACCGGCCTTGATTAAAATCTTTCACCTAGTGGCCTGTCTGTGCTACTGCAGCTCTGACCACCTCCTCCTGAACTCCTCTTGCACGTTGTAACCACTAATAACGATGACTATTGTTATTAGCGGTTGGTGGGGTTAACCTTCCCCAAGGTTAACCCCCCCCACAGGGCGGTCGTGGCTAACGCAGGTGTGGACCCAACGCCGCCGCCTCCGCAGCGCTGGGTGGACGTTTAATTACGCTTGCGGGTGGCATCTGGGCCCGGCGGCCGCTAATCCTCTTTTAATTGTGCGAGTCGTCGCAGTGATGGCAGGTTTTGCAGCGGCGATGCCGTCTGACGGGGAAGCCGGCGGCGGCAAACAGGACGCACGTGTTTTCCAAATTTTTGGGGTGGGGGGGGGGGGTGGGGGTTGTTGTGCACGTGTTTGTTTTCCACGTGATGTATTTTTCGTAAGTCATGTGCGTTTAAACGCAAGAATGTCGTACAGCCGTTTCTTTTTTCCAACGCTTTGGTCGAGGTCACATGACCAAACGGCTCCTTTCTCTTTTTTTCCTCACTCACACAGTAATGTTCATGCGTCAGTGGCGGCCTTCACCTTCACTTCGCCCTGAGCGCTGACGCGTTGCGTCTCCCGCCGACGTTTCCGCCGTCATCGCGTCGCCGTTCAGCATCATCTCTGACCCACGACCTTTGACCCCGACCTCCGTGGCATCGCTAATGAGCCTCCAAAACGCCCCTTTGGGCGCTGGCTGGAACCAAGAGCGAAGTGTGTTTTTCCTATATGACAACTCAGCATTGTTATGTGTTTTTATTTATTTATTTATTTATTTATGAAGATTTAACATGTGGCGCCTGCTCGGCCAATCAGATTGGAGTTTGTGCTGTCGCCGCGGTCGCTGACGGGTCTCTGACGGGTCGTCCCCGGCGAGCGTTCCATCCCGGGCCGACAAATCAAAATGTATGAACCAGCAGCCCCCTGAGGCCCCGCCCCCTTCCCTCTCCCTCCCCTTACACCCCCTCTCCCCCACCTCCTCCTCGCCGCTGAAGGCTCCCCGGGGCTGATAACCCCCCCCCGCTGAGGGGCACTGGGATCCATGAATAAAACGGCTGTTTGACCCTCGACGCTATGAAACCGGCCTTTGTCGGCCCTCACAGGGACCCTCTTCTTCTTCTTCTTCTTCTTCTTCTTCTTCTTCTTCTTCTTCTTCTTCTTCTTCTTCTTGTGCATGAAGCCTTTTGTTCTGCGGCGCCGTCCAATCAAATGGCTCCTTCAACAGTACAGACACAACGACACAGACCTTTGACCCCTGACCTCAGCGGCTTCCATGAACCACAGTGACTGATGGGCGGAGCCAGAGTGACCACTGTGTGTGCGTGTGTGTGTGTATGTGGAGAAGAAGATCTCCAAGAAAATCGTGCATGTTCCACCACCGGACAATGGTGCCTTCAGTCCGCTGTGTGTGTGTGTGTGTGTGTGTGTGTGTGTGTGTGTGTGTGTTTGATGGGAAACAAGAAGAAGATTGCGTGACTGAACACTTTCTCCGTGAGATCACGTCTCAGGAACGCACACACACACACACACGCACACACACACGCACACACACACACACACACGCACACACACACGCACACACGCAGTGTTACATGGCGCTGTCTCCGCCTTGAAAGCCCCTGGAAAACAGGAAGATGAGCAGCTCAGCTAAACGGCAGGAATTTCATGTAAATAACACGAGAGATAGATTTTTTTTAAATCGCTCCGCCGGTATTTTTGATTGCTGTTAATCTTCAGATCTGTCGGTTCGCCGAGGTCGGATGCTTTGAAATTTCCCAGCCGACGGTCTCATCGACTTGTTTTTTTTATCGGAGGAGAAGACGCTTTTTCGTTTTTTTCATCCCTTTCCGATTCCTCCGGGGGGCGCTTCAGCAGGCCGAGCTGCACACAGAGACTGAGGAGCTGCTGCACCTGCGGGTGTTTTTTCTTTTTTTTTCCCTCTTTTTTCCCGACCTCAGCCGCACTCGCTGACGGTGAGAAGACGAAGCGACGCCCTGACACGGCGACTGGCTGCGGCTCCCAAGCGGCGGCAGCATCAGCGGCGACGCCAAAGTTTGAAAAGTCAGCAGAGGAGAAGAAGATAAAGTGCTCGTGGAGCCTCGTGTCTCTGACCCTCCAGTGAGAAAGTGCAACTTTTGGCTGTTGGAGAAGTTTTAATTCTGATCCCGCCGCCGAGTCGGTTTTCACCTGACAGCGGAATTCGCCCACGCAGCTCAGCCGCCGCGGCTGCTACACGCTCTTATTCTCTAAAATTTCTCACCGCCTTTGACTCCTTCCTTTAAAAAAAAAAAAAACTACAACAACATGTTCTTTGTCAGAATCGGCCTGAGGGGGTGTGACTGGTGCACCGCCTCACCTTTGACCCCTCGGAGAGGAGGAGGAGGAGAAGGGGGGGGCGGGGGGGGAGGGGTGGTAACAGCTCTGCTGGCTCCGCCCCCTTTCCTCCTCGCCGCCAGTCAGAGTTGGAAATGCGTCGGCCCGATCCGATGATGACACGGAGGGAAGACGTAGCGGAGCCGACTCTCCGTTCGCTCGCTCGCCCACGCAAGAGAGGGAGGAGGAAGAATCACACATGAGAAAGCAACATGAATCAACATGCAAAACACACACACACACACACACACACACACACACACACACACACACACACACACACACACTTTCAAATGCCGCTGCCTCTGTTACAACCCCCAGCTCTCAAGAGATGCAGCGATTGGTCGGTCCGGCGGTTGATACATCAGGTCCCGCCTCCTTCTGCCTCCGGCCATTCTTACTTCCTCCCCCCTCCCTCCTCCTCCTCGCCTCTTCCAAGCTCGTCCGTATGGACGAGTACGAGATCAAAGGGTTTTCTTTCTGGAAAAAAAGAAAAGAAAAAAGAAAAAGCAGATTCAAGCAACATTCAGGCGTAAAATATCGTGTTTGTTTAAAAAGGTGTAATTACTTGGTTCACCTCTGTAGGGCCCGGAAGTGAGGGATAATTACTTAAATAAACGTGGAATTCATTCATTAAAGGCGAGCGGGTGGGGCGGGGGGGCGGGGGGGACACGAGATCTTTCGTACACAGTTAGTTAATGAGTTGCCGTCGATTAAAACGAGAGCTAATTTATTTGAATATGTGTTTAACGATTTATTTATGACGCCTCTAATCTACTTCCTGCGCCTGCGGCGCCAACAGTCAAATCATCTGAACCGTCTCGTGGCTGACTCGTGGTCGCGGTTAGTGGACGGGGCCAACGCCGGATCGCACGTCGTCTATGCAGCTTATTGATTCGTTTGCATAAAAAACGAAAAGACAACCGAAATGAAAAATCTGCGTTTATTTACCCGGCAGCGGCGAAGAAAAACAAAAAAAGCCTCCAAAAATAAACGAAAACGAGTCGGCAGCCGTGAGACTCAAGCGCCACCTGCCTCGCGTCACTTGGCCACTGATTAATGGGCCCATATGGCAAATTGTTCCCCGCTCGTCGATGGAACGAGGCCCGCGAAACAATAAACGGCGATCAAGGCGGCGGAACGAGAGGTTTTGAGCGACGTCGGGGGAATATTAAATATTAATCAGACGAGTCGGCGCCGGTGTGATGATGGAGTCGAGCTGCGCGCTAAAATCAAATTTTATTTCAGGGCGTCAGCGGCAGTGACGTTTGGGTTTTTTTTGGTTGGGGGTGGCGGGGGGGGGGGGGGGGGGTTGTCTCGTTAGCGGCCACTGCTCGTCGCGAGTTGAAGTCTGTGAAAATAAACAGCACCATCCTCCTCGAAAGACGCAACAGTTGCAAACTCAACCGCCGCAGCCACAGCTGCCAGACTGACGAATGGACGGCGACCAATCAGAGGGAAAGTTCTGCTGTTGGAAAAAAATACGAAAAATGTCAGGCGGAAATATAAATACATTTAAAAAAAAACTGAAAACTGAGTGACTTGAGGTTGGAAACATAATGAGGTGAAGTACAGAGCGTGATGTGCCGAGGAAGCAATGGAGGAACTTTTGTTTGTTTCTCTTAACTAGACCAGATGTAACACAAATAAGGTGTGTGTGTGTGTGTGTGTGTGTGTGTGTGTGTGTGTGTGTGTGTGTGTGTGTTCTCCCCTCCTCTGCTCTCCAGTCAGGAGCACTCTTACTCCCGGGTGAAGGGTACATTGTGTCCACCTGTCACTTCGCCCACACACACCTCCGCTCCGTCGGCCACTATTTTTTTTTTTTTTTATCGCTGTTAATCTTCAGATCTGTCGGTTCACCGCCGAGGTCGGATGCTTTGAATTTTCCCAGCCGACGGTCTCATCGGCTTTTTTTCCCTTTCCGGTTCCTCCAGGGGGCGCTCGGGCGGGCCGAGCTGTGCAGCAGCTCACACTCAAACACACACACACACACAAACACATGCACACACACACACACATTCACTAGCAGCGGCATGTTGTTTTGCTGTGACCCCTCCGCCCACCCACTCTCTCTCCCTCTCTCTCCCTCTCTCCCTCTCTCTCTCTCTCCCTCTCCCTCTCCCTCTCCCTCTCTCTCCCTTACCCTCTCTCTCTCAATCAGACTTGGTAGAGCCTTGACAATGACGGTGGTGTAAGAGCTGGTGTGCAAATCAGCGCTTGTTTTCACATTCGAAAAGGTCTCTCTGTGCGTGCGTGTACGCCTGCTGCCACTGTTGCAACGTGACGTACAGCGGATGACGTGAAGACCGGCGGAGAGGTTTTAAAAACGAAGCTACACCACCTGCTGTCTGTTTAGCACCTCTGGCTAACGTGCTAACTTGCTGAGTTGCTCGTGTCAGCGTGAACGTCTGTGTCTTGTAGCTTTTTTGTTTTTTTTGTTTTTTTAATTTTTTTTTCTACTTTCGACGCTGCTCGAACCCTTGATCCGTCTTGAAAAGCTCCGGTCTGAACGGCTTTCGTGCGGTCAGAATGTGACCAAATCCAGCACACTGGGTTGCACCACCTGGAAAACCCCCCAGACACTGGAATCCTGTGTAACTCACGCACCCCCTCTACCGCCCCCACAACACCCTCCCAGCATCGCTGTGTTGTCCATGTCAAGGTTGGCCGCTTTTTTTTCTTTTTTTGCTGGGCCTGTTTCCTGTTAAAAAAATAATAATAATAATGAAAAAAATGCAGGCTGGACTTTGAACCTGCAGCCTCCTGTCGCCTCCTGCTCCCGAGGCCCGAGGTCTTTTAACAGACAGCGGTCCGGCCATAAGTCACCGCTGTCAGACAGCAGCAGCACAATCACAACCTTCTGTCACACCCAGACAGACAGTCAGTCCTCTTTGTGCTGCACACACACACACACACACACACACACATCAGTGACCTGGAACACGCTCTTCCCTCCTTATTTTACTCCTCATTGGCGGAGGAGGTTCTTGACAAAGCCCACGCGAAGGCTGACATCGCGCTCACACTCGGCCTGTGTGTGTGTGATAGACAGGTTGTGCGTCTGTGTGTGTGTGTGTGTGTGTGTGTGTGTGTGTGTGTGTGTGTGTGCGCGTGCACTGGTGCTTGTCTCCACCGGTTCAACACTAATGAGGCAGGTGACAGTGTAAGTCTGAGAGACGGAACAGCGTGTCAGCAGGCTCGGCAGCATCCGCCGGCCGGCACTTTTTCACGCGGAGGCTGGTGGCGGGCGGCGTGGTGGAGGTGGGGGCGGTGGAGGTGGAGGAGGAGGAGGAGGAGGAGGAAGAAGAGGCGGGATGGCGCTAATGACCTGAACCAGAACGCGTCGCCCCGCTGGCGTCTCATTTACATTCCGACTCGTTTCATGTCAGAAACGCGAGGCGGTGGTCACATGGTTTGTTTTGGGTCGACTTTTATTAGTCGTTTAGCCTCGGCCTCTGAAAAGCGTCTGCCGCCACTGCTGCCACCATCGGCCGGGGGTCCGACTTGAAAGGAGGCGAGTGTAAACGAGGTGCCAGCAGGAGCGTGTCTGGTCCAAGACCTTTGATTGGGCCATCAGAGGCTCACGCTGGTCCTCGGTCTCTGGAACAGCAGCAGATGTCGCCACCGCAGGAAAGAAAACGAGAGAGAGAGAAAAAACTAATTATTTCTCTGAGAAATGTTTTTATTCTCTTAGCCAGGACATGTGATGTGTTTAAACTACCCCAGCCGCAGCCAGAAAGTCAACGCGAAGGCGGATGTTGTAGGAGTGGATGATTGAGTGTGTTTGTGTGTGTTGGTGTGTGTGTGTGTGTGTGTGTGTGTGTGTGTAGGTGGGTGAGTGGACGCGGAGGAGTAGGAGAAGCAGAGGTTTGTCGTGGCGGACAGGTTTCTAGAAGTAACCTAGAGGACAGAAGCTGTCATGGTCCAGCTCGATATGTCCTGGTCTGGTCTGGTCTGGTACGGTATGTCCTGGTCTGGTACATTTTAGCCTGGGACAGTATGTCCTGGGTCTGGTACAGTACAGTATGGTCTAGTCTGGTACGGTATGTCCTGGTCTGGTACGGAAGGTCGGGTCTGGTACAGTATGTCTTGTTCTAGTACGGTACTGTTACAGCCACCGGCCGTCTCGCCTCCTCCCTCTGTGTCACTCTCTGTGCTTTGAGTTATACAAATACAGGTGTGCCATCGCCATCCCCTCGACCCCACCGGCCGTCTGCTGCTCACCCAGTCACAAGCGACCAATCACAGGGCAGCCACCTCTCTTCTCTTCGGAGCGATTGAACTACCGTTTGACAGTACGCCTCGAAATTCTGTGCACTCGATCCGTACAAGTTATTGTAAGCAGACAGACTACCTTTTTCGGCGAAGGGCTAGATTTATTTTGCCATCGGTTTTTGAGTCGTAACAGGTACGATGGTCTATTTTGGTATGGTATGTCCTGGTCTGTTACACTATGTCCCATTCTGGTATGGTACGGTACTGTATAGTCTGGTACAAAATGGTCTGTTACGATATGTCCTAGTCGGGAACTGTATGTCCTGGTCTTGTACAGTACGATATAGTCTATTCTGGTATGGTATGTCCTGGTCTGGTATGGTATAGTACAGTCTATACTGGTTTGGCATGTCCTGGTCTGGTACGGTGTGGTACAGTACAGTCGGGTGTGGTACAGTCTGTATGTCCTGGTCTAGTATAGTGTACCATAATGGCAAGCCCAATGAAAGTGTGCTGACCCGAGCCAGAGCATACCGAACCTGCCCAGTGAAAACACACCTTTAATATCCAAATTCTGTTTGTAACTTTTTGCATCCATCTTGAAAATGTGCGCTTGAAAACACCTCTTGCAGAGCCAGGAACCAGCAGAGAGGAATTATTTGGGATTCAAGCAGAGTAAGACATTGACACTCCAAATACCTGCAAAATCGACTCTTTTAGTTCTCACCAGCGCCGTCTCCTCACACCCCATCTATAAATATCATTACTCCCTCCCTCCCTTCGCTCCCTCCTGCTGTTTCTGGGTCACCTGACTTGCGTGCTTCTTCGGCTGACTCGCGCTTATGATTTTTGACGCGCCCCTCACTTCTGAGGTGTTGTTTTTTGGCGGCTGCGACTCGGCAGCTGAACAGATGCTGACGCCCGGCGGAAGCTGCCGCGAACACACGCAGCAAAGATCCACGTCCTGCCACGAGCCGGCGGTGTTTTGACGACAATGCGGGCGCACTTAAATCCTTCTCCGCCGAGGATCAGCGCGTCAGCGGCGCTTCTTTGAAGTTCTCCAAAATAGCATCAAAAGAGTTTTAAATGTCAACAAACGGCTCCAGTTTTAGCCAAAGCAGAAGAAAGATGGTCTGAGAGTAAGAGAGAGAGAGATGTCTCTGAAGCTCTTTCTTTTTTTCTCTCTCTGCAGGCTTCAATTGGCGTGTCATGTAGTTTTTCTTTCCGTTTCGACACAGTCGTGGATGTTTTTCCCACCCGGATCTTCACAGCGCAGCTCAAATTTATTTGGGTTAAAGGTGCAAAACTGGCGATTGCCCCTGTCACACTTACGGCACTTGGGTTTCTGTTCTTGCCGACCTTCCGAATTCCACCGGAGCTCAGCTGTCCCTTCCAAGGTCACAGTGCCCCCATCAGGAGTCCAATTGTTTGGTACTTTTCAGCCTCGCTGCTTGGACTGTAGCTGCACTCAGCACTACAGTAAAGTCCCTTTCTGAGGTTCTGTTCGTATTGAACCAACAGTTCGGTGTCACTTGTCCAGGAACGTTAGCATTGCAGGTGCGAAACACCTGTTGTGGACAAATCTGTCCAGTTTAGCGACCTGAGGTATCGTTTCAAGAAGTGTTCGGACTTCGTCTTTGAAACCTCTGATGGTGGCGTCCTGCTCCGTCCAGCCATCGTTCAGACACGGAGCACGAGTTGTGCAACTTAGAATTCTGCTTCTTCCAAACATGTTGTGGACGACGATGAGATGGAGCCACCTCAGCTTTGGATTCAGTTTTGTGTTGCAGAACACAAAAGGGGGGCGGCAGCAGTGTTATTTTGTATTCTAATAATAGTAATAACAAAAAAAACAAAAACGGGACAGAGGAATAGCAGAAAAAGCTGTCACCCGGGACAGTGGGCGTCCCTGCAGAGGTGTGAAGTGAGACGCTCCTCTGATCAGCAGATAAAGGCAGAACAACAAAATTAGCACTTCAAACAAACAAGGCGTTGGTTTAGCGGAGGAAAAAAAAAAAGATGGGAGGGTGAGGGGAGGATGATGGGGGAGGATGATGGGGGAGTGGGAGAGGAAGGGATGTACAAAAAAAAAATATTGAAACTAAAAAATTGTCGCGCTCTCTTCATATCCGCCGGGGTAAACACAGCCTGCAGAGCCGCTGCGGCCTTAACGGAAGATTAGAGACGAGACGAGACGGACAAGGACAAACAGCCACTTGTAGCCGCCACCGTGCACATATTTGCAAGCTTGACTTTTTGTGTGTGTGCGCACGCGCTATGTGTGCACATGTGTGTTTACCCACTTGATTGCTTGTCTTTGGGACGCCGAGGTTGCGCCATCTATTTTTTGCGCCAACCTAATAAAGGCTGAATGGGACCACCGCTCTTTTGTTTGTCGTCGTGTGTGTGCGTGTGTGCGTTTGTGTGTGTGTCACCACGAGGGATTAGTTGTGTGTGTGTGTGCGTGTGTGTGTTTGAGTGTGTGTGTCGTCCCTTTATAGCCACAACAGCGGCTTTGCCGGAGATAACTAACCCGGTGAGAAGGAGCTCTTAGCGGGAATCGCAGTCAATCAAAGTGATTGCCTCGTTTTTGTTTGCTTTGTAGTTTTATTTTAAACCCCCGTTAAAGAGAAATAGAAATAAAAAAATTTGCAAAACGTTTGCCGCATTTGTTTGTCTCGTTAGCTCGTGAAGGGTGGTGGTGGTTGTGTCGGTGGGAGGTGGAGGGCGGGGGTTTGGTATGTGTGGGGTTTGATTGGTGGGGTCCCTCTTGAATACAGTGTTGGATGGGGTCGTGGCCCCGCCCACTTCACCTGAATGAATGACGCTATCAGCTATTTGTGCGATTCTGGGCGGCGCCCTGTACCGCTACACCCCCGCACCAGGAGACTGGGTGTGGTTATTAATAGACCCGAACGAGGGGTTTTGAACGTCTTGGTGTAGCCGTCGTCACGGCAACCGACGCCTCCGGATCAGAGAAACTCACAGTCACACGAATACCGTTGGAGCAGAAAAATAAAAGGTCTTTTTGGACGGAAACTGTTCTTTTATTACTGGACCAGGAAATATTTTCCAGCAACACATCGGACCAGACCGACTCCTGATGATTCTATTGTTTGTTCGTTTAGTCTTTTATTGAGCACCAAGAGTGGAGTTTGGCAGGAAGGTCCAGCAAAGAGCACGTTTGTTTGGGCCAAAACTAAGAGAGGGAGCAGGAAATGTTGCACGCCTGACGAGTCAGAAGAGAGAAAATCATCCGGATAAGAAGAAAAAAAATAAGGAGAAAAAAAATGAATGAATGAAGCAGCAGAGGGGTGAAGACGGAAGAGATGAAGATGTTTTTTGGATGGAGAGAAGGAGGTGGACGTGTTTCAAAGTGGATGTTTGGCAGTTTACATGGAACACCCCAAAAAACTCTGAGATGAAAACGGACAGCAGACGATGAAAGGATGGAGGAAAAAATTAGGAGAAAGAGGAAGAGGAGGAGGAACCTGCTTAGATAACTTTGCCAGGGGACACAGCGAGAAAAAACTGAAAAAAATGCAAAAAACAAATTTTGAAGAATGAAAGTCACACTTGCCCAGCATCCTCCCGACTGCATTAGCGCTGTATCTATGCTAGCAGGTCGGCCAACTGCAATGTGGAGGAAAGTCAACTTGGAAAAACACATCAGGTCCAGTTGTAGTAACCTGGCTTTGCCACCAGGGGTCAGAGCACCCAATTTCACACTGTGCTGAACTAAAAGTTTGAACATCCACCCAACCACTCATTGTCTTTTTTTTTTGAACATTTGTTATACCATAATTTTTAAAAAATATCACAATCAAATCAAGTCTAATTTAAATCCGTGAAAAAATAATAATAAAATAAATCATAGAAATAAGCAATTGGCTGCAATTCCAGAGGGAATATTTGGTCACCTTCCACCGGCGTTGGAACGGCCAGTGGAGATGACGAAGTGGGCGATCATGTTACAGGATGCAGGGCCGTCCAAGCGCTAACGTTTTTTCCCTGCCAGTGACAAAAAAAAAGACAGCAGCACATTTGGACGAGTGCAGGAAGAGAAGTGAAGGGGTGAAACGTCCAGAAGATAAAGACATTGAGAATTTTGAGGGTGGAACGATTGGACGGAGGAGGTGGAGGAGGAGGTAGTGGAGGAGGTGGTGGTGGACTGGTTTCAAACTGGGCGTTTGGCTCTTTGAGATGGAACACAGATTCCCCGTCCAGTTTCAAGAACTGAACTTTTCCCTCTTAGAGAGAGAGAGAACAAAAAAACATGACGTTATCTAAAGAAAAGAGAAAGAAAAATAGGCAGTAAATCAGTCTGATAATCCGCCTTCGTCCGTCCGTCCGTCCATCCATCAGCGGCGAGGCTGGAATGTCGGCGACGCGCAACAAGCTAGCGGGCGTCGTTTATCGCAGTTATCCGTTGGATATGTCTGTCAGCCAGCGGGGCGACTGAACTGCGGGTTGAGATCCCAGCGATTTACTGTCTTCGGCTTTTTTGTTCCAAGTGCTAAAACGGATGGAAAAAATAAAATTCAAGACGCCTGCAGCTTCTGCCAGGCGGGGAAGAAAGGACATTTTTGAAGAGTCCAAAACAAAAGAGTGGAGTCAACCTCCTAGCCGGTTGCTTGGCTAGCCAGCCATCATAAATAAGCATATATAATATATATTTATGCACATGCAGCCGAGCGGCGAGGCCACATTGACTCAAAATAAGGAACCTTGAACTGCGCTGTGACGTTGAGCTAAATGTCGTCGAGCAGATCGTTTTCTCAGGGGAGTTTGAAATGTTGTGGTTGAGCGGGTCAAACTCACTTCTCTCAAGCGAATCGGACAAAGTTTGTCACGTCGCATTTTATCTTCCTACTAAACTCGTGGCATTTCTGCTAAACTGCTCAAAAACAAAAATGATAATCTTGTTGTTTTCTCGAGGGGGTTAAGACCAAGTTTACAACAAGCTTATGCAGAGAAAGAAAAAAGTTGTCTCAAACTGTTGCTTCGGGGGGTTAAAAGTATCACACAAACAAACGCGAGTCAGACAAGCTAAACTGTGCCGCCAGCAGCCGCACTCAGTTTTTATGAATTTGTACACTCAAACTTATCTTTGCCGAACTCTCCGGACTTCGGTTGTTGGGTCGACTTCAGTCCAGCTAGGGTTTTTTTTTTTGGTTTTTTTTGAGAGGGAGCGAGACAGAGAGAGAGAAGTAAATAAGTAAGTAATCAAAGAGAAAAATATAACAACCATTGCTGACAGCAAACAAACGGAAACAAACAGCAAATGCAAAAGCAAATGTAATTACGGCTTATGTGCTTCACACCATTCATTGGAAATGCCTGCAATTTGCAGATGTACTTTGTCGAAATTTCAGAAATTTCGCTTTTATTTTGCAAAAGAACTGTAATGGAAATGCAGCTTGAGAGAGAGAGAAAGAGAGCTCAGTTTCTTTTCTCTTTTTTTTTCGCAATCATTTAAAAAACGTTAGCGGCCACTCGGGCCGGCGGGAGTCTCGGGAGATGCGTGGGTGGCCCCCGTGACGGCTCGTGTTACCCCTCTCCAACCTCCACCCTCCCCCCCGACGCCCCCTGGTGGCGAGTCAAGTAGCAATCGGCCGAGCCATCAGCTTGGAGAGTCTCTTGAGCGCCGCTCGCTGCTCCCGACGGCCGCCTCCAATCACGCCGTTCTCCGACTTCCTGATTCGGGCCTAATCAGCCATTCCACTAATGATTGAGCGACTCACTCCACCCACCGCCCCACCCCCACCGCCACCCGCATTGGATCTTTTTTTTTTTTTTTTTTAAATATTCCCTGATTTGCATTTCAGAAGGGGCCTGCTGGGAAACCTGCGTCTCTTCCTCGTCCTGCCAGCCAATCACATTGCGGTTTCGGTCGCAACTTCTCGTGAAAGAATTGGAATACAAAAAAAGTACAAAAAGAAAAACCTCGATCCCGTCTTAACGTAACTTTCCAACCTCTGCCCCGTTTCAGGTTTCTCGCGAGAATCAGATAAGAATGACGGGAGGGAAGTTCTTATTTTTTTTTGTCTGAATGAAAAAAAAAGAAGGAAAAGCAGATAATTGAGAATCTGTTCAACTCTCTCTTTTGTGCAGAGGATGTTGGCGGATGAGAAGAAAACACACACACAGACACAAAAAGAAACTGGGCCGACTTCAAACCCGTCCTGAATTCTCCCCGGCGAGCTTGGCCGCCTTTTTTTTTCCGGTCGGCCGGAGCGCAACGCCGGCGCCGTCCACACGGAGGATCCTGGAGCCGACGATAAAGAGCGACGGAAGGAAAAGAGGTAATAAGGAAAGGAAGAGGGGGGGAGAAGAAAAAGAGAGCAAGAAAATCAACACAATTGTTTGTGTGTGCGAGCTGGCGAGGCGGACCGGGCGCTCGGCTCGTAGCGGCGATATGAGTTTCGCAGCTCGTCGCATTAATCATGTAAACGCTGCGCGCGTGATTAAAGCAGAGCGGCTGTTTATTGCTTGTAATTGTATTCGGGGGTCGGCCGGCGCTCGCAGGGAAACGCCGTGCGCACCATCAATATTTGATGAAGTGACTGCGGAGGTGGGAGGGAGGCGGTGGGAGGGAGGCGGCCTCACCCCACCCCACCCCGCCCCCCCATCCTCCACCCAAACTCCGTTCCGTATCAGCGAATCCACAAGTGGGGCGGGACAAAACGCTCGAATACAGAATATGGAGCATGCTGCATGCAGATTGGTTGAGGGCATGGCGGTGGGGGGAGGGGGAGGCCGGAGGGTGGTGCAGAGGGTGGGGGGGTCTGTGGGGGAAGAGAAGAAGAAGAAGAAGAAGAAGAAGAAGAAGAAGAAGAAGAAGAAGACAAAGCGGCGCTTCCATAGCGTGACGCGGCCTTCAGAAAACACAGCTGCACTCTTCACCGCCCCGACATGAAGCAGCCTCACCCCCCCCCAACCTCACCCCCTCTCCCCCACCTCCCCTCCCCTCCGCTCTTATTCCTCACTTCCTGTTGACACAGACGAGGAGGAAACGTGTTGCAGAAGAAGATCTTGCAGAGGGAGAAGAGAGAGAAGGAAAAAAAAAACGTTGACGCCTGCGTGGCGGTGGACCGAGTCCACACACACACACACACACACACACACACACACATACACACAGACACACTCACACACACACACGGCCAACATGTGTTCCGGGTCGAGGGGAAACATGCTGCCTGTGCAATCTGTCACAGCATTAACGCCTCTGATGCAGCTCCGCAGCTGACTGGCTGTTTTTTTTGTTGTTGTATACTTTCTCCCCTCAGGGGGGCGCTCTGACCTGCGTGTGTGTGTGTTTGCCTGCCTGCCTCCCCCACAGCCATTTATCAGCGACACGCGGCACCTTCGGTAAATGTTTTGCGGCGGTGCTCTAATGTGTTTGTTTGGGCTTGTAAAGTGTTTCGCCCGCAGTGGAAACACCCCGACCGGAGCGTTTAACCACAGTCTGGTCTGAGCCCCCGTCCCGTCAGAAAGAAGCTATGTGTGCTGTGGGGGCTGCAGTGTACAAAGTTCTGGAAATCATCCCCCCCGGTGATGTCACAAAGGGGCACCAAAGCCTCACGCTGGTTTAGTGGACAACCAACCCCAACGCCCGAACCTTTGGTGTTGGCTCCGCCCTGTTTTTTCTCCCCCTCCCCGGGCGTGCCAAAAGGTCCGACATGAGCGTCACGTTTCGTCAGGAGGCTGCAAACACGGGGCTAACAGGCTAAACGTGTGTGTTTGTGTGTTTGTCTCCCGCCCGAGAAGCTGCTGAAGAGAAAGTCACGTTTCAGGAGGCAGAAACCTGGAGCAGATCCAGGCTGGGAAGAGGAAGAGGAGGAGGAGGAGGAGGAGGAGGAAGAACTCTCACTGACCTTCAACACACAAACAACCAGTTTCTGTCCGCCGTCGATTACAGTACGAGCTGGGGGAGGAGGGGGATGACGGGTGAGGGAGAGAGTAGAGGGGAGGAGGATGGGGGAGGTGTGGGAGGAAGAGGGAAGAGGGAGGAGGGGTGAGAGAGCTGGAAGAAGCCCAGAAGATTCCACAACAATCAGAACCAGATGATCGTGTTCTTTCACCAGCACAGTCCGAGTGTGTGTGTGTCTGTGTGTGTGTCTGTGTGTGTGTGTGTGTGTGTGTGTGTGTGTGTGTGTGTGTGTGTGAGCGAGAGAGAGAGAGAGAGAATGTGTGTGTGTGTGTGTGTGTGTGTGTGTGTGTGTGAGCGAGAAAGAGAGAGAGAGAATGTGTGTGTGTGTGTGTGTGTGTGTGTGTGCGTGTGTGCGTGTGTGTGTGTGTGTGTACTAAAACTTTATTGCTAACACATTTGGACGAATGGAGCTGCAGCTCTGAGCTGTTTCCTGGCAGCGGCGACAGCGGCCGGCACTCGCAGCTCCCCTCCCTCTGCACTTTGTTTTTCAGACCTCCTCCTGCTCCTCCTCCACCTCCTCTTCCTTCACCTCCTCCTCCTAATCCATCTCCTCCTGCTCCTCCTTCTCGCACTCCTCTTTCTCCTCCTCCTTCTCCCCTGCTCCTCCTCCTCGTCCTCCTCTTCCTTCACCTCCTCCACCTCTGCCTCCTCCACCTCCTCTTCCTCCTCCTTTTCCCCTCTTCCTCCTCCACCTGCTCCTACTCATCTCCTCCTCCACCGCTTGCACCTCCTCCTCACCTCCTCTTCCCCCCTCCTCCTCCTCTTCCTACTCCTCCACCTCCTATTTTCCTCCACCTCCTGCTGCTCCTTCTTGCCCTCCTCCACCTCCCCTTCCTCCTCCCCCTATTTCTCCTCCACCTCCTGCTGCTCCTCCTCCTCTCTTTTTCCTCTTTCTCCTCCTCCTGCAGCTCCATCTCCTCCTCCTCCTCCTGTCCTCCCTCCACCCTGCAGCGAGCTGCGTCGAGGTGAGTGTGTGTGGGACGGGGCCGAGCTGAGCGATGACGCCACCTCTGGCTGCTGTTGGCGCCAACAGCTGCGCAGCCAGTTTGTTTTTAGCGGCGTTCCTGAACGCTCCCACTCCCTCCCAACAGCGCTGGACTTATTCCCGCTGAAGGAAAAAAATAAAAGAGAAAAGAGAAAAACTGAACTTGAGGACTGAAGCGAGAAGCCACCAGGCTGCCGGATCTTTTTTTTATTTATTTTATTTTTTTGGTTTTGTTTGGAAATAATTGGGCGTCGCGGTCGCTGTCAACGCAGCTGCAGGGACGTTTGAAATTATTTTTGAAATAATTTTGTTTGTCTCGTTTAGGAAAAAGGTGACTTGGGGTTTGTCAGTGGCGAGGTGGTGAGGTCACTGTCCAGGATTTCAACCACAGGGTCACAAACAGCTCCGGGCTCCCGTTGACTCTGATTTGAAATGAATCCTTCGCCGCCTAATTTATTTTTTGAGGGAGTGAAATTATTATGTTTGGCTCTTAACAACGTTAAAGGTCCTTCTCTTGATTTTCCATTCTGTAGTCCAGCCGAGAGGCTTTGTGTGGTCAGTCATCGAAAAAAAAATAAAAAGAACATGCTCTTCCTGAACAGAAAGCAGCATATTTAGCCATCTGTTTACAGCCAGTTGCTAAAAGTCACACTTTATTGGACCTTTTGCATGTTTGTTTGTTTTTTTTGCAAGGTGGGGCAGGAGGAGAAGACAGTCAATTGTGAGGGCGGGGTCAACATCCTGACCGGGAGTTTTGGGTGGGGGAAGTGGGATGAAGTTGATGCCGTGGGCCCTTTGTGACATCATGGACGTATGGATCGGCGTTGGACTGAGACTGTGAACCGGGAAAAAAACAGCAGTTTTTGCTGTCGTCTCACCTATCTAGTTGTGCGTTTTATATAGCTGTTCAAACACACACACACACACACACACACACACGGAAAACACACACACATGCACATACACACTCTCCACGGTTGCGTCAGGCAGCCATAAATATCCCTCTGCTGCGATGCGGCAGGATGATGTATGAGCCTTTGACTCGTCAGCGTGCCGTCTTGAACTAGAAAGCACATAATACACTCGCGCGCACACACACACACACACACACACGCGCGCTCCCCTGACCCTCCTGCCACGCTTGCTAGCCGAGCTCGATGTGTTCCATCAAACCCCGGCGAGCCACGCCAGCCCTGTGGCACCCTGGGAAATGGAGTGTGCTGGCTGGACGCTGACCCCTGCACCAGCAGCACGCTGGGAACGCCGTCTGTTGACTGACACCCCTGACTCGGGGTGGGTGGGGTGTGCTTGTGTGTGTATGTGTGTGTGTGTGTGTGTGTATGTTGTACGAAAGTAATAACAGATGCACTCGTGTTGTTGCGACTCGCCCGAACGGAGATATTTCTCCTTGCGCCGAAACGTCTATTTTCTGCTGTTAATTCGATTTTCCAGACCTCCCAGGAACATTTTTTTTTTTCCTGAGATGGAGCTCTTCGACCTCTCCGTTTATTTATTTATCCATTTATATATTTTTGTATTCATTTGTGTGTTTATTTATCACTATTTCGCCACCTCTTTGTTGTCCACCAACCTGGAAACTGCTTTTTGTTGTGCAACGCCAGGCAATTCCAGGTCTGTCCACCGGGGTCATCCATGGGTTTACTTGGTTAGTGCAAACGCAAATGTGACCCTTGAAGGGTTTTTTTTACGAGTGGGTTCCAGAACGAAGCGTCGTCTCTGCTAAAGTTGAACGGTCGAGGCGTTTTGTTAGTTTTCCGGAACGTTCTCTCTCCGAACGTTAAGCGTGCTGCAAAGAAAGGCAGGAAACTCGGCATCGAAATGCAATTTATTTATTTTTTAGCTCAGGAATTGTAAGAGGAAGAGTCTGGATCTTGTGAACGTAGCAGCACTTGTGTGTGTGTGTGTGTGTGTGTGTGTGTGTGTGTGTGTGTGTGTGTGTGTGTGTGTGAGAGAGAGAGAGAGAGAGAGAGAGTCGGTTGTCATTCTTCCCTGGAAGAAACAGAAAGAAATTCCTGTTCAGAGCTGTTGCCAATATCGTAACTTCCAGGGTCAAAGGCCACTCTGAACCTTTCTGCAATGATACCATGTATCTGTTAGATAAAAAGACACAAAAGTTAGCAAGAGAGCAGGATATATATAAAAACACACCGGAGGGGAAGCAGGTGTGCACGCACGCACACACACACACACACACACACACACACACACACACACACTGGCAGAGGTGAGGCTATTATTGCCGACCCCCCCCCCCCCCCAAGGCGAAGGTCCACAGATGGGATTGGAGATTGTTTCCTCCGTGCGTCCGAATCCTCCGGCTTTAATTGGCTGCTGCTGCTCTGGGTGACCTCTGACCTCTCATCCCAAACCAGCACTGCACCTGAGACAAAAGGGAGAGAAATTTCCTGTCAGGTATCGGCCAGGCCAAAGACCCCCTCTAACCCCTCCCCCCACTCCCAACACACACACACACACACACACACACACACACACACACACACACAGCTGATTTACGTTTCCGGATCAATGCTGAGCCCATCGGGAGAGGAAAACACTTTTGCGGCCGCTGACATATCGGGATTTTCCCGGTATTTTTTTTTATTTTTATTTTTTTATTCTTTTAATGCTGTGATATTTATTGTTTTATTCCCTTTCATAACTGCTGCACCACACACACACACACACACACACGCTCACACACTCTTCTTGGCAGGGTAAGACTGAGGATTTGACCGAAATATATGACGGCGATATCCGCCTTTTATTAAGATGACAAACAGTGCAGACGCTCCGGTCGCCCCACTGACAAGCACGTATTATAAAATGATCCATGACGGCTCCGTGTTAGTTCTCAGCCAGGAAAAGAGCTTTGCTTTTTTTTCTTCCAATCCAGCCAGATAGTTGCATTTCTTTCAAGGTCTTTTGTTTTTTCCATCAGCGCCGTAGAGTAAAAAAGTCGTGTTTTATTTTTACAGCTCAGTCCAGTTGAAGCTGTGACTGGAGGAAAAGATTCACAGTGATGATGGGTGGTGGTGGTGGTGGTGGTGATGATGATGATGATGATGAAGATAGTGATAATGATGACGTGATTATGATGATGGTGATGGTGATGAAGATGGTGGTGTGATGATGATGATGATGATGATGGTGATGATAATGACCATGATGATCGAGATGATGATGATGATGATGATGATGATGATGATGAAGAAGATGGTGGTGTGATGATGATGATGATGATGATGGTGATGATAATGACCATGATGATCGAGATGATGATGATGATGATGATGAAGAAGATGGTGGTGTGATGATGATGATGATCGAGATGATGATGATGATGATGATGATGATGATGATGACCATGATGAAAGTGATGATGATGATGGTAGTGGTGATGATGAAGATGGTGATGTCGTTAATGATTGGTCACGATGGTGATGAGGATTCTAATGCTAGTAGCAGACGCGAGCCGGCTAGCTGAAGTTTTCTTATGTGTGTCATCGTATTAGAATCCTGTCGGGTTTTTTTTCCTCTTCTTTTTTTGAACATCAACTGAAATAACAACAGCGGCCCGGTCTCATCGACCAATCGGCAGCTCCGCTTTGGTTTTCACCCACTCTCTGCCCCTTTTGTTGTTGTATTTTTTCTTTCCCCCCCCCCTCCTGGCAAAGGAAGCGCCGCCGGTAGCATCGGCTCGTCCCGCCTTCGGTTCTATTTTTAAAAAGCCGGGCGACGGTGCCGGTCCGTGTCAGCGAGCGGCCCGGTTCAGGCCCAGTTTGTGTTTTATTCACGACGCCGGCGAATCAGCGTGGCGCATAATGCTTTCTTAAGCTACTCACACAGAGAGCGGAGATGGAGAGGAAATTGGGTGAGCGGCATGAAACAGAGACGGTGGGATGGAGCGAGTGGGAGGGAGGAGTGGGAGGAGTGGGGGGGGAGGGGGAGAGAGAGAATAAATAACACGCAGGAAGCAACCAGGTCAGGTCTCAGTCGGCCGGCCCACCGGAGAGGAAGTGAAAGCGAGGGCACTTCCTGTTAAAGTGCACTCAGTGAGCGAGTAACCCTGCCACCCCAGCACCCGCTCTGCCCCCCCTGCTGTTCAAAACACCCGCATTTATTGGGCAGAAAGGAACGAAAGAGAAGAGGAAGAAAAAAAAGGGTGGGGGGGGGCGGGGAACAGCAGCAGGTTGAGCCGATAAGGTTTTTTTTTTTCTGACAGTTTTTTTCAATTGGAACGAATCAAAAATGTCAGGTGAGATCTTTTCTCACCAACAAGTTCCTTCTTTTTTTTTTCTTTTTTTTTTTTTTAAATTCAGACTTTTTGTTTCAGGAGGGAAAAAAACTGCTTTGAAAGGACGTTGGCGTGAGAAGCTGCAGCGGCCGGAGTGTCAGGCACATGAGTTCCCAGAAACAGCTGGGTTTTTTTTTTTGTCTTTTTGTTTGTTTTCAAAAGGCGGTAAAATGAGTTTAAATGAGTTACAAAATTTTGTTTAAAATTCAAAATTTGCTGCAAATGACAAAGTTTGTGGATGTTTATGTTCATGTGTGTGTGTGTGTGTGTGTGTGTTTCAAATGGATTTACCCATCAGCCACCTGACAAAGAAGATCCCCACACAAAAGACCGAAAAAAAACCCAAAAAACAGGTGGCCTCCTGATGTTCCCACAACACCCCCCCCCCCCAAACCCACCCCACCCCCGCTGCTCTCAGGTGATGATCACCGATCGAGCAGCGGCTCCCACAATCGCCTGGTCAATGCTCTAATTGCGTTTTTTTTTTCTCTCCGCGCTGGGAATCGATCATCGGCTTAATGAGAGACGGTTGGTTGGCTGCTCGGATGGTGGGCGGGAGGAAGGAAGGGTGAGAGGGGTGAGGAGGGGTGAGGCGGGTGAGGCGGGTGAGGGGAAGTCGAAACAAGAAGCGAGTTCTGGTAATAAAAAGGAAGCTGAGCTGCTGCTCCCTCCCTCACCCCTCCCGCCCTCCCTCCCTCCCTCCCTCACCCCTCCCGCCCTCCCTCACCCCTTCCTCCTCCGCTAAAACGCTCTGATTGTGATCATCCCTGCGGCTCTTCTTCATTATAGCCGTCGAACCATCGACCCCGAGTCAAGGCTATTGATAACAACACGCATACACACACGCACACACACACACGTGCGTGCATGCACACACACATCCAGGTCAGGGGTCACGAGTGGGTTCTGGAACGAAGCGTCTCTTCTGCCGCGGTTGAGCAGCCGAGGCGCTGTTTGTTTTTTTTTTAGTTTGTTTTCCGGAACGTTCCGCGAATGCGGCGTAAAAAGAAAAACCAAAAAAGGCAAGAAAATAAAATCGGAGATGTGAATTCTAATGTTTCCCCAGCTTGGAATTGTAAGAGGGGGCAGGGTCTGTGGGATCATGTGTGAACGTAGTGGCCCTTGCTGTTGTCGTTGACACTGGAGTTGACGTTGCTTTAGCGTTCAGGCTCATCGGAAGGAAAGAAATGAGCCTCGGCGTCGAGAGCTTCACTGTCTGTGTCTCCTCCGGCTGTGCGCTTCCTCCACCGACGGTCCGCAGAGTCGCCGTGACGAAACTCTCCACGTCCGTTTTTCTGCTTCTTCTCTCTTCCACTTTCACTTCCTCTCAGGCCCGTTCAGCCAGTGAGTGTGTGAGTGAGCGAGCGAGTGAGCGAGCGAGTGAGTGGGCTGCATATTGATTTTTCACTGTTGAACTTGCCCGGCTCCCTCCCTCCCTCCCTCTCTCGCTCGCCCCCACAGACACACACTGGCAGAGAAGTTGATTAGGTGCAGCTCTAAATATATCCTCCTCTTCCTCCTCCACCTCCTCCTCTTCCTCCTCTTCCATTTCCTCCTCCTCGTTCTCCTCCGACGGCTCTGCTCCTTCCCTTCACTCCTGCTCCTCCTCTGCCTCCCCCTCCTCCTCCTCTTGCTCCCTATATTCCTCTGGATGCCTCCTGCTCATCGTTCTTCTCCTCCTTCTCCTCTTTCTCTTCCGCCTCCATCTCCATCAAGCAACTGAAATCTTCTGGGGAAAAAATCCGCAGATGCTTTGATTTTAAAGGCCCCGACTTGTTTGAATCAAAGTGGTTTCAGCGTGAAATGGTTGAGGTGGGAATGTTTTCAGTCGGATGAAGGCTCTAAAAATAAAATAACTGTTGTGCTGGAAATTTCCCGGAGTGACGGGCGGGATTGCGAGGTTCAGGCTGGAAATGACCGTCATTTGTTCAAATGAGGGGCCGGAACGCCGCGCCGAGAGGTGCTGAAGGAGGAAAATGGAACGTCGGCGGATGGTTGTTTTCCTAAAGTGACACGAGGCTGCTTCAGGATGGGAATCACACAAAGTCCTGAAGTTTATCGACGATGTTCTGCTGCTTTTAGGTTGAGCTGAACTTGGTCATCCTGCACCATCCGGCTGTTCAGCTCAAAGATTTGAAGGAGGACGGGGGCGGAGAAGGAGTTGGAGGAGGAGGTGGAAGAAGAGGATGAGGAGGAGGTTCTGGTTGTTTTACATCTATGAGGTAAAACACACGACCGACGCACGGACGTATAATAATATACGTCCGTCCAAAAATTGAATTCTTGTCTCTAGGCATTGCAGCCAGCCAGCGCTCCAGTTTGAAAATGTGTGTGTGTGTGTGTGTGTGTGTGTGTGTGTGTGTGTGTGTGTGTGTGTGCGCTCGCGTCACATAAACTGAGCTCTGTTCAGACAAAGAGCGTGTGGGCGTTTTTGGCTGTAGGCATATTTGACGGGATCAAATGACTTACAGAGAGAAAGAAAAACGCCTGTCGTTTATGAAATAATCCCCTCGTCCTTATTTCATCCACGTCCCCCCCCCTTTTTTTTTTATCTTTTGTTTCTTCTCACCTCCAACACACACACACACACACACACACACACACACTCAAACACAAGCTGAAACACATGAATCGGGGAATCTGTGTCGACGGAGCTAACAAGTTAGCCTGCTAGCCTGAAAAAGACACTTACAGAAAGGCCGCTGCCACGTTACTTTACAGCTCGTAAGTTTCTCGAACAAGGACGTCGTCGTTGCGCGAGGTCAGAATTGCGGGTTGGAAAACTTGCAGTAACTGCGCAAAACATAGAAATTTGCGAATTTTCACAGCTGCTTGGTCTGATTTCAGCGCAGTTCAAACTCCTTCCTGTAGACATTCCCTGCGTTTCCACTATAGTTATTCGCAAAATAAAAGCAATATTTTGACAAGGTACAATTGTGATTTGCAGGCGTTTCCACTGAATGGTGTGAAGCACATAAGGCGTAATTCTCGTCAAACCTCGTCCTGCGAGACTCGACGAGAATTACGTTTGTTTCGTTTGTTTACGTTTGTTTGCTGTCAAGAACGGTTGTTATGTTTTTTCTCTTTGATTAATTGTAAAAAAAATATTCCGTCTCTTCCTCCGTCCAAACATGACGCGCCATTTTCACTTGAAGTGAACTGGTCACGTGACCCCGTACATCACATCCGCTGACGTGTAAATTCAAAAAAAGTGTTTCCGTGACATTTTTGCAATGTACCTCCATATGGATACGTCTGATAAACCACCTCAGAAGGGCGTCAAAACCTCGTAGCCATATTTGAGAGGTTTTTCCAAGTTTCCATTACCAGTTTTTCATGGCGATAGTTAGGTTTCGCGCAATTCTAGGGGTCATGGAAACACAGCTCTTCACTCGGTGACATGTTCAAAAACAATCAGGAATTCCTTCTTAAATTCCTGATTGTTTTGTTTTATTTTTCACTTGTTTAATTTTTTTTTTATCCACACACACCCCTTGTCGTAAGTTTTTCAGCTGGTTTTTTTTCGGCCAGTGCTGCTAAACCTCCCCCCCCCCTCCAAAATAATAAAAACAAAAGTGTTTTCCGCCTCAAACCCTCCACCCGTCCAGTTTGTTCAGAACTGGAACCGGCAGCTCACGACAAAACCAAACCCAACGCTGTTGTCTGTGGGTTCCGACGAGCAGGAAGCCACAGCCACTTCCTGTCAACGCTGCTCCGTTATCTGCACGCGATGACTCACATTATCTGCCGGAAAAGCCACACAGCGCTCGGCTCGCTCAGCCCCGCTCGCCTCTCTTGTCCCCGTCAATTATCTGAAACAAACATATTTTGTTCCTCTTCCGTCGGCTCTCGTCTTCTCGTTGTTGTGTTTGGTGTTTTTTTTTTTTCCTCCTTCTTTCTTTTGCGCTGCCAGTTCGCCCATTAGAGAGACAGAGAGAGACAACAGGAAGTGGTGGTGTCAGACAGGAAGTGGGTGTCGGTGAGGTTGGAGAGCCAGGCTGCTGTGCACCTCAGCCAGACTCGGACCTCCTGCAGGTTCTCCACAGTTGAATCAGCCCGATTTAAATGTTTTTCGTAACAACAAATCTGGGGAGGGGGGGGACAAAAACAAATTGTAACAATCTCGCTGCTTTGCACGAAACGATTAGAAGGACTTTGAGCTAAATCAGGGGTGGGCAAACTAAAATTTGCAGATGGATGGAGTGTTTTGGTGACCCACCTCATTTGTGTGATGTGTAGAAAACATGCTTTAATTTAATCTTTGATGCCCCACAGTATTTAGCTCTTTGTTGAAATTACTCTTAAAAACTGATCAAATGGATGTAATGCAGCCATTTTATGACTTACTGACTATTAATATTATTTCCTCAAGTTCAGTAGGCCAGATTCAAAAGCTTAACGGGCTACAAAGGCCCCCCGGGCCATGATTTGCCGGGGATAAATTCTGGGACCCCGATGCACAGAGGATGGTGACTTGGGAGTGTTTCAATAAAGTTTCCTGCACAGAATAATAATATAATATGATATAATAATAGAACAATATTTTTCCAAAAACCCTTCAGTGCAGCCGGTGTCGCTGAGTGATGCAAAAACCTTCCACTGGCTGAGGCGATGTGGGGGCGGGGCCAGTTTGGGTGGGGCCAGTGGGGGCGGAGCTTCCCGCTTCCAAGAGTGCACCTGCCCTTTATGTAGAAAATACGAAGAAGAAAAGAAGGTGACGAGTGGGAAACAGAAGCACAACAGTTGTGCGACAGCGAAACTCTCGGATGTGTTTTTTTTTTTCTTCTTCTTCTTTTTGTCCGTTGTTGCTCGTCGGGCCTGTAATCATCTCCAACTAGGTGGCGACAGTGGAACCTCCAACAGTCCACTGGTGTCCGGGTGCACAGAAACTTTTTCTGTTTTTTTTTGTTTTTGTTTGTTTGTTTTTTTACTTTTCGGCAAATAGACGAGTATGAATGTTATTTTCTGTAATTGGGAATTATTGCAAACAGTGCGTCAATGTTACACAATTTCTTTTTTTTTCTACTTTTTTTTTGCAGTTGAGCCTTTCAAGAGGGAGGAAAAAAATCCTCCCTGCTGTTTGCAGAGCGGACAGAGACTTAATGGGAGGGGAAAAAACAACCTTGACGGTGAAGCCTCCTGCGAACAATAAAGAGATATATTTTTTTTTACACATATATAGACAGAATAGTCGTCTGAGCACCGAACAGATTTTTTTTATATATATATATTTTTTTTATATAAAAAAAAATAAATGAAAAAGCAGCTCGCAAGCAGCGGGCGTCGAGACTCAGCGGCTCCGCGGAGGAACTGGAGGAGAAGCTGCGAGAGGCGTCGGCGGCGCTCCGGCTTTGTAGAGAGAGAGAGAGAGAGAGAGAGAGAGAGAGAGAGAGAGAGAGGGAGGGGAGAGCGAGAGAGCGAGCGAGAGAGGGAGAGAGAGAGGGAGGGAGGAGAGGAGGAGAGGAAGAGCCGTGACAGCGCTCATCAGCCACCGAACGAGCAGGACGGCTCTCCTCCTCCGCTGCTGCTGCCTCCTTCCGTCCGTCCGTCCGTCCGTCCTTCTTTCCTTCCTTCCCTCCTTCCTTCCTTCCGCCGCTCGGACTTTACCGCCGCTTTTTTTGGGGGGTGTTTGGGAATTGTTTTTTTTTTTTTTGTTCCCCCTGTGGCGTCTCCTCCTCGGTGCCTGGCCCTCCTCCTCCTCCCTCCTTCCCCCCACCTCCTCAGCCTCCCTCCGCCGGTGTCGCCCGAGCCGCTCCACCTCCTCCTCCTCCGACACCTCCTCCGACACCTCCTCCTCCAACTCCGGCTCCACCATGGTTTCTATAATTTCAGACCTGGACCCGCTGAAAAGCTGGAACGTGTTAAGGTAAGAAAGAGTCCCGCCGCTGCTGCTGCTGTGTTTGCGAGCTCGTGTGTGCGCGGGCGTGTGTGTGTGTGTGTGTGTGTGTGTGTGTGTGCGTGCGCGTGCGTGCGTGCGTGCGCGCGCGCGCGCGCGGCTTCCTCCGCGTAATTGCGCAAAGACGCCCGGTCGGTCTCGGTCTCCGCCGCTCTGACGGCGGCATGCTGCTCCGCGTCCGCGTGCGTCTCATCTCGTCAGCCCCTCCCTCCCTTCTTCACCCTCCCCTCCCCTCCCTCCTCCCAACACGCACGCGCTCGGACCCCCCTACCACCACCACCACCACCACCACCCCCCTGGGGGCGCCTCGCACCTCCTGCCAAACATCTCCAAACAGCTGTAGATCCCCCCCCCAACACCCCCCAACCCCACTCACACACACACACACACAACCAACCCACCCTCCTCACTTGCCCCCCTCCAAAAAAAAAATGTTTTTCTCTTGTTTCTGATCATTTTAATTTTGTCTCCAGAGTTGCAGAACAACATGTTTCCCCTCAGCGACGCTCAGCAGCGGCGCAGGCGCTTAGCGACTTGGCAGGGGGCGCTGCTGCAAACTTAACTGTAGTTTGGATACACTGCATGCACACACACACACACACACACCTCCCTGAGCTGAGTGAGGAGGAGGTCAAAGGTGAATCTCACCTGCTGCTGCTGAACCTCCCCTCTGTTGTCCTGCAGCTGTCAGGACGTGTGTGTGCGTGTGTGTGTGTGTGTGTGTGTGTGTGTGTGTGTGTGCGTGCGTATGTGTGTGTGCAATAACAATAATAATGATAAGCCCATGAATTTAAAGAAGCACACACACACACTTTGATAAATAAGTCATTATTCCCTCGACACACTATCTCAAATTCTATTTTGTGGGCAGGACGAACTCTTAAGACCCCTTGAATTATTCTCTCAATGCACCCCCCCGAAACCCCCCCCTCCTTATCACCCCCTCTCCCACACGCACCCCCTCATCATTGTCATTACCCACAAATCCAAAGTCGAGAATTGTGCTGCAGCCAGTAACGCCGAGGCGGCACATTTTTTGTAAACTGCTGACAGCCGGAGGAGGGGAGGTGAGGGGGGGGGGGGTAAATGATGTCACCAATGCAAGAGCAATGACCGCTCAGATGTAAGAAATTGGGGCCGCGCACACACACACACACACACACACAGACACACACACACACACACGCGCGTGCGCGCGCACAGAGGCTCTCTGCGGACTCCCTCTCGGTCTATTTGCTTAACGGGGACAGATCCCCCGCCGGAGTTCAGGAATAACGTCTCTTCGGGCTAAATTTAACGGCGGTGGGGAGGGTGGGTGGGGCCACGTCGGCCCCAGAGGTCAAAGGTCACCGGTGAGAGCTTCGCGAAGGAGACGAAGAGGGTTTGTTTGTTGTTTTTTTTGGTTGTTTTCTTTCTCGTGGTTAAAAGCTTTGATCCTGCAGAATAGAGGGCAGCGCACGCACACACACACACATGCACACACTTCCACCTCGTCATTGTCATTGGAACGCGCACAAACCCTCTTTTCAATCACCTATGATAATGAAGCACAGCGGCGGCTTTTTATTCCCTGATTAGATTCGCACACACACTCACACACACACACACACACACACACACACACACACACACACACACACACACACACACAGTCATGAGGGCAGTTTTTCCGAAGTGCTGAAGTATACACTTATATTTATGTTATGTCCCACAACACAAAAAAAATATCACAACACAACCTGCGACTTGCACGGCGACGCTCCAAACGTCGTCGTCGTCGTCGCCATCAGGTTTTGGAAAAAAAAAAAATTGCGACGTCACATGACAGAAATTGCAGTGACGCAATTTGCCAACGTTGTGTGTGTGAGCGTGTGCGTGCGTGTGCGAGCGTGCGTGCGTGTGTGAGCGTGCGTGTGCGCGTTTGCGGCTTTGTCCGGGTGGATGATGAATGATGCAGGAGGTGCAGGTGAAGTGGTCGCTCCTGGAGTCGTCTGTTGTCGCTGCATCGATGGGACCAGGTGTGTGGCCGGAACACACACACACACGCACGCACACACACGCACACGCTCACACACACACGCACACACACTCTGCAGGGAAGGCTATCTGTGCCTCTCGCCGTGCACGACACGCATCTGAAGTGCAGTGCAGTTATGTGGTAATGGGAAGCAGCATGTGAGTTAATTCCATCTGATTGCGCGCAGGCGAACACACACACACACACACACACACACACACACACACAGCAGATCCAGTTAATCCCAGGTGTGTGTGTGTGTGTTTAAATCTCCTCACCTGTGCAGAGCCGCGTCAGCCGGCGATGCTTCGGTTTGTCGTCCCCCCATGGGGAGAAGAGAAGGGGAGCGGTTGGGGGGGGGGGGGCGAGGAGCTCGACCTTTGACCTCTCAGTGTTGGTTTTAATTAATCTACTTAAAGAGTCGCTCGCTCGCTCACTCGCTCGCTCACTCGGCTTTGTGTCGCCTCGTGTCTCCTGTGAAGAGGAGAAGCTCAAATCCATCTGATTAATTACCTGTGTGTGTGTGTGTGTGTGTGTGTGTGTGTGTGTGTGTGTGTGTGTTGTGCGGCTTTATTGTCACACTCGGGATTACATGGGTTTTAATGGAAACATCCAGACGGAGGGAGAAGTTTTATTTCATTTCCAGCAGCTAACGAGTCGCTTAACAAGTTTTTTTTTTTCATGTTTTCTTTTTTTATTTAAACGAAGCAGGTGCCGAGACATCACCGTGGCCGCTCACAGCTGATTGGCCAGTCAATTTTCGTTATCTAAAAGACCGCCCCCCCCCTCCACCCCTTCCTGGTGCTTTTTGCTGCTCGAGTTTTGTTTCTTGTCTGGGATGTTTTTAAACTGTAAAATTTTTCCGGACGCTCTGATTGGTCGAACCCGGCTCAGATCGCGTGCTGGTCATGTGACACCCCGTCGACCTGCTCCTGTTGGTTGTTTGGTCCGGAAGATTCAGAGTCTTTTTTTTAAATTTTTTTAGCCGAGTCACTGAGTCGGAGTTCCGCTACTCTGAGGGAATAAATCAGTTTGGCCGAAGATGTTCCAGCGTCGGGAGGGGGGGGCTGCGGGGGGTGTTGGGGAAGGGGGGAGTTTGCGGGGGGGAAGGGGAGGGGAGGAGGGGGGCAAGGAGTCGAAGGCCGAATTGTTCACATTCGGCCTCCTACGGCTGTTAGTCAGCCGGAGCGACGCCAGGACAATCCGCCATTCAGCGTCCGGGTGAGGAGGAGATGGAGGGAGGAGAGGAGGAGAAGAAGAAGAAGGGAGGCCGGGGGCTGGGGGGGGGCTTCACAGGAATCCAGGCCCCTCCCCCTCCCCTTCCCCGGTGTTTTGGCGAGGGCATGATGACGCTTTGGATGTTCTAGATCAGTCATGTGATCGGCTCGCTAACAGGGAAGGCAAAAAAAAAAAGGAGCAAATTTTTACATTTCCCTGTAAATTATGCAAATTATTCAGGGGGGGGGGATCTGGTTGCAGAAACAATTTAAAAATTTGGCAGGAAAACAATGTTTTATTTCTGCAAACGGCAGCGACGGCTCCTGATTGGTTCTGAGTTGGTCGGTTAAATTGCTGCCGTCCACAGCAGCAGGTGTGTTCTTTTTTTTCTTTTTTAAAATGACATAAAAAAATTTATAAAAAAAAAAAACGCGCCGCCACCACAGCCGCCACTGACATCACGCAAAAAACATTTTTCATTCTTGCACACCATGTAAAAAAAAAAAAAAAAAAACTGAAAGCAAGAGAGAGAGTTTTTAAACGTTTGTCTCCGTGTTTCTGCGCCTGGCATTTGTGTATGTGTGTGTGTGTGTGTGTGTGTGTGTGCGTGCGTGTGTGTGTGTGTGTGTGTGTGTGCGTGCGCGTGTGTGCGTGTGTGTGATCTGCAGCTGACGGATTTTTTTTTCTTTTCCTGCTGGTGACGTGGCCTCGTTTTGTGAAAAAAAAAATATTCAAATGTTCGACTCGTGCAGCTTCAGAGCAGGGAACACAGGCACGCACACACAAACGCGCACACGCACACACACACGCACACACACACACACACGCCGTCACGGCAGAGGATGCAGGAGCTGCTTTGCTTTTTTTCCCTCCCTGAACAGAGAGATCAGCTGAGCGAAACAGCAGCCGTGGGGGGTTTAAAACTCTGGCGCACAACACACACACACACACACACACACACACACACACACAACACACACACACACACACACACCTCACTTGACAGTGTGTACGTGTGTGAGAGACGCCGGATGTTGGCTCTGCAAGGAACAAAAAAACCAAAACGCTGAAAGCAAAAACCGGCACATTTGTCGCTTGTTTTCGATTTTTTTTGTCCGTATTTTTTGGGGTTTGTGTGTGTGTGTGTGTCTGTGCGTGCGTGCGTGCGTGCGTGCGTGCGTGATTTTGTGAATCGTTTGCATTTGCCGTGTTTGTTTTGTTCTTGTTTTTTTCGTCGTTGTTGTTGTTGCTGTTGCGTTTTTGTATTTCCGTCTCCTCCTGGGTTTTTTTTGTCTCCTTCTTCGTTCTGCTTCTTCGTTTGGTTTCCCCGCCGCTCTCTCTGTCTCTCTCTCTCTCTCTCTCTCTCTCTCTCTCTCTCTCTCTCTCTCTCTCTCTCTTGTGCATTAGTCTCTGTGGAACGCTCGCACACTCGCTCGCACGCACACACGCGCACAGAGAGTTAACACCAGTGGTGACGAATCTGTTTAATAATGCAGCAGCTGGAGCGCAGCACTCTGTCTCTATCTCTCTCTCTCCTCGCCGTGCTCCCTCGCGCTCTTTCATCACCCCCCTGCTGACACACACACACACACACACACAGACACACACACACACACACACATTCTATTAGCTAATAAAAGCTGTTTTTTTACTGCTGCTCTTTGTCATATTCTGATCCTCATGAGGTTCACACACATTAAGAAAATGTGTGTGTGTGTGTGTGTGTGTGTTTGTGTGTGTGAGAGAGCTGCACAGGGGCACGCGCGCACGTGTGTGCGAGCGTGCTCCCGTGCAGCTCAGGAAACAGGAAGTGAGGAGAAAGCCCCTCGCCGCCACCTTCCCTCCTTTCATCTCGTCCCTGTTTCTGATTCCCCTCCGCCGTCCCTCCACCCCCATCGCTTTGTTTGGCTCCGCCCTCACCTCCCCCCCAACATTTTGGGGCAGTGAAGGAGACGATGGGGGAGGAGGAGGAGGAGAAAGGGGAGAGAAAGTGGCGGGAGGAGGAACGGAACGACGGGCGGGGGGCGAAACAGGGAGGCGCTGGCGCTCTGCCAGCTGGAAATTAGAGAAAAAAATAATTCAGTGTGTGTGTGTGTGAGAGAGAGTGGGGGGGGAGCGAGAGAGAGAGGGATTGAGGGTGATGGAGGCTCAGGTCAGACAAAGAAGACACACGTTGACCAATCATAACGTTTCCCCCGGGCAAGTTAACTTTTTGGCGGAAGAATACAGGAAGAAAGTAGTCCCACCATCCCGCCCAACACACACACACACAAACATACAGTCTGCTGCCCCCTGCAGGCTGCTTCCTGCCGTTTACAAAGTATTGATTCGTTAGAAAGTGGCGGACGCGCCCTGCTCTGTCTTTGGCCTTTTGGCGTAGCAGAGAAAGTAGTCCCTGCAGCTGCAGCCGGGGCTCGTGTTTTCTGATTCCCTCTCGTGATTCGTCTGTGATTCGCTCGACGTCCGTGGACGAAGTTCCGTCCGGCTCCGCCCACCTCCGATTCAATTGGATCTGATTTGATCATGTGACAAGCATATTGAAGCTTCCCCAGTTGGTCGTCGTTCGCCTCCGTCCTGCGGTGCCTCGCTCCCATTTTTGTTTGCTTTTGTTTTTGTTTTGTTTTTCCCCCATTTATTCGGTTATTTTTGTTCATTTCACGAATGAGCGTCAGTTCCCTAGCGAGAGAGAAAGAGCGGGGGAAAAAAAACATGTGGCAAGGGGAAAATATCAGCCGTTCAGGAAAACCTGCATCCGTCACGCTGCTGCACAGCCACGAGTGGGGGAAAAGGGAGGAGAAGGGGCGGAGCTAATGAATTATAGTTGGCCTCTTTAAAAAATAATAATAATAATTGTGTGTGTGTGTGTGTGTGTGTGTGTGTGTGTGTGTGTGTGTGTGTGTGTGTGTGTGTCTCTGGGCCTCCTGGCTGAGGAGGAGGCGTCACACCGAGAGTGTTGCCATGCAGACAGTGACCCCCGGGGGGCGTTGGGGAGGAGGAGGAGAAAACGAAAGGGGGAGCGAGGGGAGGGAGGAAACAAAGTTGTCGTTTTTTTTCCCCCTCTAAATCCAGGAAGTGAAGCTGATTGGTTGCAGGCGGCGTCTTGCTTTGTGTTGAGCTGCAGCCGCGAGCGTCGCTTTGCATCGGCGTGTGTCGCAAACTTGTGTTTTTGTTTTTGTATGAGCGCTGGTGGAGGAGAGGGTGGGTGGGGAGGGGGGGCTGAGTTCAGAGGTCGCTGGCGAGAGATGCATGCACACACACAGAGAGAGATGTGTGTGGCGATGCTGCAGGGCGGAGTCCTCTCTCTGCACAGGATGATGTCAGACTGCGAGCTGATTGGCTCCAGACTTGGAGTCGTTACATCAGCCACTCCCCCCGCCCCTCGCCCCTTCCCGGCAGGGTCAAAGGTCACGCATTCTGCTGGATACTTTACACTTTCATTTTTTTTGTTGTTGCTACATGACGCGATTTGATGTCGCGCAAAAAGTGGCTGGCGCTCAAAAAGCCAAAGGGAGCCGTGATTGGACGAACCCTGCTGGGACTTCCTGTCGGTGGGCGGCGTTTTCAGAGAAAAGACTTCAGTGCTGTTGCTTGTTTGTCCCGGTTCTGATCCGGGAAAGAGGCAGAGGCGGAGCCACAGACCGGCCCGTGACTCCGCCTCTGTGGTGCTCAGAGCTTGATGCTGATTGGTCCGACCGGAACTACCAGTCACGTGACTGTTTTGGATCAGGTTTTTCTTTCACTCTCCTGACTGATGTCGGCCAACCACATCGTTTGTGTTCGTACCAAAGGAGAAAAAACAAAACCGGCGATGTCTTGTTTCTTTTTCAATTACGGACGAGTAAACATCTGACGGCGCCACCGCCAAAACCCCCTGCAGCCAGTCAGAGTGTAGACGTCCTGGGACGGATCAGAACCTCTCAGATGTTCAGCAGACAGGCAGTCGCTGCGAGCAGGAAGTCGACCTCTCTTGCTCTCCCATCGCCACATGTGGCGGTGGCGCTTGCCCCTTCTTCTTCTTACGCAACCCTCCCCACATTCCAGCTGCTAACAATGCTCCTTCAGAGTGAGAGCGAGCGGACGAGTGAGACAGAGTGAGAGTGAGAGTGAGAGAGAGTGGGCTGAAGGAGCAGAAGTCAGGAGGCCTCCTTATCTTCTGCACAGGCCTATCACAGCCCCCGTTGGGCTGCTGCTGCTACGCCCACTCTGCTTCTCACAAGAGGAAGAAGGAGAGAGAAAAAAAAAAGAAGAAGAAGAAGAATTGTTTGTGGGTCCGATGAGCTGCAGCTGCGGCGGCGATGAGAAGTTTGAAGGAGGCAGGTATGAAGAGAAGAAAGCTGCTCTTACTTCCGCTTGACTTTTACCGTCCTGCTGCAACCCCGAGCACAGCTTGTTTCTATCCCTCTCTCTCTCTCTCTCTCTCTCACCAAGTCTGTGTGTGTGTGTGTGTGTCTGTGTGTCTGTGTGTCTGTGTGTCTGTGTGTGTGTGTCTGTGTGTGTGTGTGTGTTCATAGTGCCGGACTGTTGCTTAATGTTGTGCTCACAGTCAGATGACTAAAGAAAATGCCCCCGAGGGCCGTCACGGTCATTGCATCCCATGCTGTGTCAAGTGTACGCGAGCGTGTGTGTGTGTGTGTGTGTGTGTGTGTGTGTGTGTGTGTGTGTGATCTAAAGAGCGCCGGAGCGGAAACAGCAGCTTTTGGGTTTCATTTTTTTAGTTTTTTCTGGGCTTACATGCGTCTCCCGGAAATAACATTTTCATCTACGAATAATTTTACGTTATTTTTCAATATCGTTTTTTTTCCCACTCAGTTGAATGTTTATTTTTATTTTTTGCTGTTGCTTCAACCCATCTAAAGTGCAATTTGCTAGCTGAAAAAATTAAAAACACACTGACCAGATCTTCAGCATGCGTCCTGTTTAGCCCTGTGTTTACAGCCTGCTTAAAAAAAAAAAAATGCCCCCTGGTGGTTGATCTCAGGACATCATCCCATCATCATCTAACTCTTAATAGCTTCTCGGAGCCAAATCGTCCAAATGTGACATTTCCAATAAAAACTCCTCCGCTGCTTATTAAAATCTTTTTTGGGTAAATCTTTCAATTTGTCAGCTGCTTTTTCTCTTTTTCATTTTCTTCTTCTCTTTTTTTTCCCCCCAAATGGAATCTGTATCCCGACCCCCCTGGAACTCGGCGAGGTTGAAGCGATCAGGCTTTGGCGGCAAGCGGCGTGTGGCCTCGGCTAATAGTGTCACGCGCAGTTAACTCGCCGTAAATCACGCCGCCGCCATTGGCTCGCTCGCCCCCCTCCCTCCGTCCCCAGATTAGCGACACCTCCAGAACCCCCTGATGGCGGCCCGGGGGCGGCGCTAATGTGGTCCAGCGGGGGCCTCTCTGCTGCCCCCTGGGGGCCGCTGCTCCACCCTGCACCATTAACTTGGAGAGGCTCAGCTCTGCCTCTGTCGTCACCCCGGAGCCCCTGCCGCAATCTCGCTGCTCGCCCGCCTCATTTTCAGCTGTAATTGGACGGGGCGTCTCCCGAGGACGGGGGGGGCAGTTTGAGAGGGTGAGGGGCACCGACACCGCGATATGGGGCTCGGTTGACAATCGGTCCGAGCAGCCGGCTGACGTCCAGCTGGAGACACAATCAAGCTGCACGTCTGCACGTGAAACTGACGGCTTCAAATCTCCCTTTATAAACCGTGTGTGTGTGTGTGTGTGTGTGTGTGTGATCAATGTTTAGCCTTGTTTCTACTCTCCGTGACTCCAAAAAAACATTGTCGAACTCTCGATATTTTCTGTGATATTTGATGGAGGAAGTCGATGGAGTCGGTCAGACAAGTTTGTTTCACAAAAAAATTCAAAACGAAAAATGTGGATTTGGAGAACAAAATTCACTTCCACCTCTCTGTGTTTCTGCACCTGTAGCGGGAGAAGCCCCAGAACTCAGAACTAGAAGTCCTTCCTTCCTTCCTTCCTTCCTTCCTTCCTTTCCATCCGTGGAACTTTTAATTTCTCCGCCGGCTGTTTAAGTGACTCCTGACTTCAGAGAGGGGCATGAATATGTGAGCGTCCTCACATCCTGCATTTTTAATGCCAGAAGACGTCTCGGTCCGTCCCGCCACTCTGGCTGACACACACACACACACACACACACACACACACACACACACACACACACACACACTTTGACACACACTCTCTCTCTGACGTGTGCCGGAGTGTTTGGATCCTGCTGCCAACACTTCCTCCAGCAGCATTTGCGCCGCTAATCTGTCTTCTGAGTCGCCTCATCAGAGCCGCGGGAACATTTGGAGGCCGGATAACACTCCAGAAAAAAAAAAAAGATTCCCGGCTGCTCCCCCTCCTGCACCCCCTCCCCCACCCCAACCTTATCCCCCCCGCCCCCCCGCCTTCCTTCCCACCTGCCAACAGCTCAATCCCAACTATATAGCTATTCCGACAGTGAGGGGTAATTGTTGGAAATTGTTGGATGTGCACATCCCTGAACATCCGGCTGTTACCAGGTAGAAAATCCCACGTGTCGCTATTGTCACGCCGCTGGATGAAAGCGGCTTCTTCGGCGGCGGCGGCGGCGGCGTTAATAATTGAAAGTGTACTTAATGACGGGAGCGGCAGCCGGGCAAGACGGCCCTTTAATAAGCGGAAAGGTTTCACATTTCTGCTCCTCCGCTCCTTCACGCCTCCCTTTGAGACTCTCTCGGCTCCATTCAAGGCGGACGCGGCAGAAAAAGAAGAAGAAGAAGGAGAAGAAAAGAATCAGTCTGTTGTTTTTTAAAAACACACTGAGGACAAAAACGGTGTTTTGTGTTTGTGTGTGTGTGTGTGTTTGTGTGTGTGTGTGTGTGTTTGTGTGTGTTTACGCTCTCAAGTGGGCTGCCTTGTGCGCAAAATGGATAGCATAGCGGCTCCATTGACGGCAGGAGTGTGCGTCCGTCTTGTCGTGCCGCTTGCTGTTTGTTTACGGCGGCGGCGCTTTTAATGCGTCTCTCCGCTCGACCTCAATAATTTACTAGTTGGTCTTTGAACGCATCACCACATTAAGAGGAGACTATTTCGCAGCGAGGCGGCGGTGGTGGCGGCGGCGGCGGCGGCGGCGGCGGCTAGCGCAATTAAACGCACCTTTGAACGGTCGAGGTAGTTTTTTTTTCACCTGGAGCAGGAGAGGAGACAGGAAGACAGCGACGCGGTCCACTGCCGGGACAGGAAGTAGAGTTGAAGGAAAGGCAGGGGGGGGGGCCCGCCGTGCTCGACCAACAGGTGGCACCAAAAATACACCCGTCTGGTTTCCAGGATGTTGTTTCTGCAGCAGAAAAACGTGTTTTTCTGTCTCATTTTTTTTGCAGCTGCAACCAGCGGTGACTAAATTTTTGTTTGTTTTAGTATTAATCTTTGTAAAATACCGCAAAGTGGCCGTAAAGCCGGCTGTGTCTTGAACAAATTTGCCCGCTCCTCCTCCTCCTCCTCCTCCTCCTCCTCCTCCCAGCCGCCTTGAATAAACTCGGCTCTCGGAGAATCATCCCCAGACTCTGCAGCTAAATTAAACAGCCAAACTCAAAAATAAATATATATAAATATATATATATGATCTATATATATTTATTTCCCTCCGCCCTCTCTCCCTGATTGAACTCCACTGTGGACGTTCTAGAATTTTTGGATCTGCTGCAAGTCAGCATCCTTGTATTTAATCCGTATCCACACACTCTCACACGTACACGCACGCACGCACGCACGCACGCACGCACACATGCACACACACTCCTCCTCCTCCTCATCCTCCTCTACTGACTCTTTGTCTTTTGCTCCAGAGGCCCCCGTCTTCTCTCTCTCTCTCTCTCTCTCTCTCTCCCTCTCTCTCTCGACCCGGTTTTGTGTTCACACATCTCATTTGCATGTTTTTGCCTTTCGCACCTCAATGGGCCTAATTGAACAGTCGATCGCGAATTAATCGAATTAATTCCGCCGCGGTCCCCGTCATTGTGCGGACGATTCATTCGTGTCCTGTCGACGACCCGTCATTGTGCGTCCCCGCTCCCGGCTGCGAGGCCCCCTGGTGGTTCGGGCCGAACTCGAAAAAAAAAAAAAAACAGCAGCGTTCCTGTGTTTGGGAAAGTCGTATGTGGAGATGGCGGTGAACAAAAAAATAAAGGGATCAGAAAAGGGGAGAGGGGAGGTGGAGCTATGGTGAACTTGGGGGGGGGGAGAATAAGAAAATAAAGGAAGGCCGGAGCAATGGGGACCGTCACGGTGGAGGACCATCATCATGTGTCTGGGTTTTCCATGGAAAGGCAACAAGTGGGAGCTAATGGGAAATATGCAGATGTATGCAAATGGATGTTGCAAATGATGAGGTCGCCCAGACGCCCGGCGGGAGATTAAAGCTCTTCGGGATGAGAGGGCCGAGGAAGAGGAGGAGGGGGAGGGGGAGGATGGAGAGGGGGGCAGATCCTTTCAGGCACCAGGAAGTACCACCCCTCACTGGTTTGACAGACGAGAGCCGAGCGTCGCCGTTACACACTTTCTTCAACCCCAAGGTGACAGGAAGTGTGATTACGGCCACCGCAGGGCGGCGAGCGTTGGCCGTCTCTGGGGATCATCGAGGATGATGATGAAGAGCCAGGAGTAGCTGATTGGACGATTCGTTCTTGACCGATTCGGACCGGATTCACCCCCCCCCCCCCCCCCCCCCCCTCGAATTCCGCCAGTCAAGGTGGCCGCTCGCGCTTTTGGAATCCCAGAAACCCCGATGTTGACCTCTGACCTTTGACCTCTTTGTAACAAACTCCCTCTCCACCCTGCGATTTCATTCAATCCCAAAACTGGATCCCCCACTCCTCTTTTCCTCCTCCTCCACCTCCCCCTCCTCTTCCTCCACTCCCCACCCACCCAGCAGGTGTTAAGTCTCAAATGTTCGCGGCTGCTCACGACGGTATGCAGCCGAGTTGTAAATCTAACGGGGAGGCCGGCTGGTTAACACGTTGCCCCTCCTGGGAGAGGGTGGGGAGGGGGAGGAGGAGAGGGACGGTTGGGGGAGGGGGAGGGGGAGGAGGGAGAGGGTGTGCGGCCTATAAATCAACTGCCTGTAACTTCACACGAGGTTAGAAGTAATGAACCATTCTAGTGTTTCGGGTCATTTTTGATTATTTCCAGTGGGTGGCGCCCTCTTTAGCTCATATATTTACATATACACGCTAGTTGTTGGCCCGGGGGTTAACACAGGACCAAGTCCAGAGCCCTGGCCAGGACCAAGCCCGAGTCCAGGATCGAGTCCAGCTGCTGATTGAGGCCATGACATCATCACTCGGCTGCTTTTTCGAGGAAAAACTCTTCCAACAAGTCTGACAACAACGAGTCTCAACGAGATCTGGAGTGTGTTACCCCGCATTAGTGTGTGTGTGTGTGTGTGTGTGTGTGTGGTGTGTGTGTGTGTGTGTGTGTGTGTGTGTCCCTGGGGGTGGGGGGTTGAGACCCTCAGACGTGGCCTTGCAGCGTCGCCGCCTCTCCCGATGCTATTGGTGGCCACATCTGCTCCACGTTAGCGCTGCGAAGTAGGAGAACGTGATGAAGATCGAGCGTCCGGCTGGGATTCATCTGAGCCGCCCGGAGAAGAATGCCATATTTCTGACCCCCCCAACGACCCCACACCCCCGTTAACATGACTCCTCCATCGCCGCTTTCTCGGTCGAGGTTGTTTCTAATCCAGATGCACCAACTGGAAAAACATGGAAAAAACACATTACCTTAAAAAAACACATTAGCCGTGATCACAATAGAGATCAAACAACAAACAACAAAAATCTCTGGAGTGTCACCGTCAAGTCGGACGAGCAAACTTAAAAAAAGAGAAATTCCTGTCGGAACGCCGAGTCTTAACGAGAGACGCTCCGATATTTGCAGCCAAGAGCTTCAAAATCCACCATCTGATGGTGGGACCCGCCAGACCTCCTCCTCTTCCTCCTCCTCCTCCTCCTCCTCTTCCTCCGTCTCCTCCTCAGGCCTCGTCACTCCTTCTGGAGTCCAGACTGCAGATCTGTGGTGGTTTTAAAGGCTTTAATCGCACACGTGCAAGAATCAGAGACCAACAAGCTGATGAGAAAACAACGACACAACAACAACATCGCTTCCTCACTCCGTCTCTCCTCCCTTTTTCTGGGAAAACTTCACCGTATCGGAAAAATTGCCGACGTTTTTTTTAGTGTCTTTTGCCCGTTGTTTGTTTGGTGGCACTCGCCCCTCTCTCTTTCTACTCTTGCTTCCTCCTCCCTCTCTTTCTCTCCTCCTCTTCCTCCTCCTCCTCCTGCTCTTCACCTCCACCTCACCCCTCCTCCTCCTTCTCTCCTCCTCTTACTCTCCACCTTCTCCTCTTTCTCTTCTTCCTCCTCTTCCACCTCCCCCATCCTCTTCCTTCTCCTCCTTTTCTTCTTCCTACTCCTCCTCATCTCTCTCTCTCTCTCTGTCTCTCTCTGTCTGTCTCTCTGTCTCTCTCTCTCTCTCTCTCTCTCTCTCTCTCTCTCTCTCTCTCACACACACACACACACACACACACACGCACCGAGCGAGCCTCCTACGTGTGAAGCGGAGCGAGGCCCCACTAGAGACGCTCTCACTGGGTCTGGAGTGGGACTCGTCCACCAAGTGGGGCTAATTATGCAAATCCCTGCTTCATCCTCATTGGCCGGGTCAGGGCGCTAATATTAATGATTAAGAGGAGAGAGAGTGACAGGGTGGGGGGCGGTGGCGGCGGCGGCGCTAGGAAAAGGATTAAGAGGAGGCGACGGTGGATCGGTGGATTGGACGAGTACAGGAAGTGGTGATGGAGCCGCTAATCTGCCGGCTGCAGATTTATTTTATTTTATTTTATTTAAAAACAATTTTTTATAATTCCTGGCCAACCACCATCGTCTGTGTCTTTTCCTCAAGAGGAGCAAAAAAAAAAGAATTAAAAATTAAAGAAAAAAGGAAGAAAAAACCCTCGACAGAGATAAAGAAAAGAGAAAATTCCATCAAAGCGGCGGCATTTTTCTGAAACTTCCAAAGCAGAGACGCCGGGATTTATTCATAAAGTGGAGAATCAAGAGCAGCTATAGGTCCAGATTGGATACGAAGCGAGAAAAAAAAATCTTTACAAGCTTGTATAGGAGGGGGATTGAATAAGAACGACCTTGTAACCCCCCCGCCCCCACTATAAAATTTCACTTCCTCTCAACTAAAGTTGCTGAAATATTCCCAGTTTGTGCCCTTAAGCCTTTGGAAAAATCAGTGAGCTGCTCCTTGTGCTGCAAGACTGGAAAGCAGCCCTGTTTGTGATGTCACAAAGGGCACCGATACCTCTCCCACACCACACTACCCCCCGCCCCACCTGAGCCAGGCTTTGACTCCACCCTTGTTTTTTGTTGTCCCCCTCGTAAATATGTGGAGGGTGAAAACAAACCATCAGTTTTATCAGGAGGCTGCAAACACCAGGCTAAACTTTCTGGTGGTGCTGCTGCTGCTGCTGCTACTGCTGAGGTCGAGCGTCCCCTCAGACGTCCAGGTTGATGAAAAGACTTCCCTGCTGAAACTCCGCAAGTCCGAATTTAAAGTGAAAAGTTTCTCAAACTGGAAGACGTTGGGAATTCTGGCCAAGTCAATTCTTGGAGGAAACTGGTTTCACTGGTTTCCACTCTGGCCAGCTGCTCTCCCACCGCAGCCGCAGGCTCCTGGAAGCTCCCGCCAGCAGTTTTCCTGAAGCCGCCAGCGACGCTTTTTTTTTTGTTTGTTTTTTTAGCCGGCCAGCCGACGTTCCCGCCGAGCTTCCGAGCTTCGAGCTGCTGCGGCCAATGAGAGAGAGAAAAAACGCTGCTTGTCATTCAGGATTAGGTTTCGCTAAGCAGCTGCACACACGACTGTGTGGGTTGAGACGCAGGCGGCATGTGTCCGTTTGAGTCGACGTTCCCGGCGCTCCGGGTCGGATCTCCAGTTAGCTGGTTAGCATCATTAGCTCTAGTTTCTGCACCTGCCTGAAACTCCTGAAGCTCTTGCTGCCAAAATCCCCTCAACCCCCCCCCCCCCTTCCCTCCGACCTCCCACTCCCCACTCCTTCCCCCGCCGTAATTGAATTTCCGCCGACCGGCCCGTCGCCAGGGACGGCGTTGGAATTCCGGTTTGTCGCGATAAAGCGATTACACGGCGGCGTTGTGTTTCAGCCCGGCCGCCTCCCGGCGCATTTATTAGAATCTGTCAGCGTCGATGTGGATCGGGCCGCCAAAGTGCACGTCTGCCGCTCCCCCCTTTACCCCCCCGCTCACTCTCTCACCCCCACCCCTCCTCCTACCCCCCCCGCCCCCCTTCCAGAACTGCTTATTCCTTATGAAACACGTCGCTCCTGGCAGACACATCATCTGATTACATCCGCTAGATTAAAAATATATTGAATTCCTCCCGCCTGTTCGCTCCTTCTCACGTTTTCCCCGCCCACCTCCCTCCTCCCCCTCCCTCCGTCTCCTCCCTCCCTTCTCTTCTCTTCTCTTCTCTTCTCCCCGGTGCGACTTTATTATTGGGAGTTTGACTGATGTCACTTTGCCGGAGGAGGAAAATGAGATAAGGGGCCCAACGAGCTGGAAGACGGACGAGGAGGACGACGGCGCTGATTGATTCGCTCCGTCATTAATATTGAAAAGCCGAGTCGGTGGTCTTGCGGCCTGGTTTCCGGCCGGCCTTTTTTTTTTTTTTTTCTTTTTCTTTCTCTTTCGCGGCGGCGCCGGCGATAAAAGCAGGATGTTCGGCGGGATTTAATGCGGCCTGAAAGCGTTTCCTTTGTTCTTACAACCTGTTCTGGCCTCGGGGGTTATCGCTTCCATATTTAATGCTGACGCGCTGCCGCCGCCGCCGCCTCCGCCTCCTCCTCCCCTGTTGTCTTTATTTGTTTTTCTCATGGCCGAAACATTTTCGGGGGGGGGGGGGTCGGTGGGAGTGGGGGGGTGGAGGATTAAAGAAAGAGCAGCGACAGGAGAGGTAGAGACGCAAATTATCCTGGGGTTTTTCCAACGGAGCTTACAATCGTGGAGATTTCTTGGTTGTTTCTTTTGTCTGCAGGTCAAAGGTTAAGTCCAACTCCTGCAGGCCAAAGGTCAATTTCAACTCCTGCAATGAATGAAAAGCAGCATCCTAAAACAATTCAAGTTATTGTATTTTATCCACTCTTTTTACCCTTAAGAAAAACTTTCAAATACCTCGTTGGCGTACGTTTGGATTTTTTTTCCATCTTCTGAAAAAAACTGGCACCTGCCTTCACCCCCCCCCCTCCCTCCTCCACCCTCCTCCGCCCTCCACCAGATGATATTACAGCTTATTATTTTTCATATTTCCCTGCCTCCCTCTGCCCAAAGCCGCCTGTCACTCAGGCTGTCGTGTGTGATTTGGAGCCGTCACTCCGCCTGACGGGAGGTGTCGCAGCCGGGAAGGAGCTCCGCCTCCTCGCTGCTCCCCTGCCACCCCCCTACCCCGACACCCTCCCCGACCTTCCTCTTCCTCTTCCTCTTCCACTTCCACCGGACTGGCGCCAGGTGGGATGTGGCTAATGAACATCCCAGAGTGCCACGTTCCATTTCTTTATATTCTGGCAGCCGTCACCTCCTGCAACCGCCCGCACGCCCCTCCTCCCCCTCCTCCTCCTCCACCTCCTCCTCTTCCTCCTCATCCTCCTCTTCCTCCCCCTTAGCTCCTCTTAGTGGAGGGGTGGGGCGACGCCTCCCTTGGGGAGTCATTACGCCGCTGTGGGACTCACTCGTATGCGCACACACGCACACACGCACACACACACACACACACACACACACGCACACGCACAACCTGTCCCCTCTGTCTCTTTCCATCTATCGTGACGCAACCAGAACCTTCAATTCAAGCCGCCAGCTTAGACCAGGGTGTGTGTGTGTGTGTGTTGACTCATATCAACACACACACACACACAGACTCATTGATCTAATCCTAATGTTCTCTCTATATTTGTCATTAGCTGTCTTCCCAGATGGGGCTCAGCCCATTGGGTTGTTTTTTTATATATATATTTATATCTAGAGAAATATAAAATACAGACTGGCTGACAAAAGTGACACTTTATCTCCTGCAGCTCGCGCGTGTGTGTGTGTGTGTGTTTTATGTTGTATGTTGTGTGTTTGCACACCTCCTGGATAAATTTATTGAAAACTTGAGTTTGAAGTGCGCGCACACACACGCACACACACGCACACACACACACACACACACAGGTGGAGTTTTCCACCTGCGTGGAGACTCTTCCTCTTTATCTGAAGAGTGTAACACAAACCGCATTGGCTTTATCTCCCTGCCCTCGACATACACACTCACACACACACACACACACACACACACACAGGGCCGGCAGCCTCTCTCTCGCCCCCGCCTGCATGCACTAAGCGTGTATCTTCAGCTTCTATCTGAGAGACGCTGGCGGTGTCGCTCGCCGCCACTTTGGAGGAGAAGAAGAAGAAGAAGAGTTTGGTGTTTCCAACCGAGCGTGAACGCAACGCGGAGATAAGCGGCTTCCTCCCTCTCAGTGTGTGTGTGTGTGTGTGTGAGAGAAAGAGAGAGAGACAGAGAGCGCCACTCTATACATGAGAGCGTGCCAGTCTTGTTTGAGATTTACCTTCCGACTCAGCGCTTAATCACAGGATTCATTAGTCACCGACTCTCTAATTGTTTACTTTGCCCTGCGGCGGCGGAGGCGGTGGCGGCGGCGGCGGTGCCGGTGGAGGTGGAGGTGGTGTTGGCAGCGGCGGCGGCGGTGGGGGTGGCGGTGGCAGCGGTGCTACACGAGGTAGCCGGCCCACCCTGTTACTGTTTTAGAGGAACATAATGGCAAATAAATTTTCCCGCTACCTCCAATTCGATTAGTCATTTCTGAGTGCTCTCTATTAGCCAACAACTTCTGTGTGTGTGTGTGTGTGTGTGTGTGTGTGTGTGTGTGTGCGTGTGTGTCTTGGCTTGGATGGTGTTTTTTTTTCTCCTCTCTCTGGAAAGAAACGGGGCCGAGCGAGAGAGCTTGTGTGCGACGCAGCAAAGCATCAGCTGTACCAGGAGGCTGGGCTGCAAACACAGGGCTAACTCTGTCTGCTTTCTTTGCTTGTTGTTTTGCCTTGACGCTCCTGATTGGCTCCTGTGAACCGGTTTCCTCCCTGCTGATTGGGTGATGTGCTGGAGGGGTTGTGATGTGGCCACGCCCACCTGTTCCATCTCAGTCTTTGATTGGTTCGACTCCTTTAGGGACAGGAGTGTGTGTGTGTGCGTGTGTGTGTGTGTGTGTGTGTGCGTGTGTGTGTGTGTGTGTGTGTGTGTGTGTGTGCGTGTGTGTTGAGGGGTTTCAGGGGCCATTGTTCGACCTGACATCCCCTCCTCCCCCTTCCACTCTGTCTGATCCTCCTCTTCCTCACACACACACACACACACACACACACATACACACACACCGCTACCACCTTTCTCCACTTAAAAGATGTGATTACGTGGCATCCATTGCACCTTCACACACTCACTTTTTCTCTCTCTCACACACTCACACACACACATTCTGTCTCACACACACGCACTCTCACACACACACACATTCCCACCACCGTCGCCACCGGTGATCCAATTTGGGAGGTGAAGAGGGGAAGGGAGGGGTGTAGGACCAGAGGAGGAGAAAAGAGAGTGAGAGAGAGAGGACGAGTGTGTGTGTGCTTGTGTGTGTGTGTGTGTGTGTGTGTGTTTCTCTCCCTCTCTCTCTCCTGCGCGCTCGCCCCCTCGTTTATCATTCTGTCTGCGCCATATGCAGATGAGGCGCTAATATGATCTCTGCTGCGCTGATGGATGTTTAGGATGATACGGCAAACCCTGCGTGGCGCCTGCCAGGCAGTGTGTGTGTACGTGCGCGGGTGTGTGTGTGTGCGTGCGTGCGTCCTCATCCCCGTGATTGCATTGACGACGCTCGCTCTCCAAAACTTGCAAAGTTGACGAAAGGTCACGAAACGTGTTAATTAGCCGCTGTTTATCTTTCTGATCTGTGTTCTAAAATTGGCACAAATGTTAGCCTAGCCTATCCTAGCCTAGTCTAGCCTAGCCTATATTAGCTTAGCCCCAGCTGAAAAATCTGCCTAGAAACTCAGTCACCCCTCTGCCGCCGAGCTGCTTTATTCTCAATTTAAAAAAAATAAATAAATAAATAAAAAAATAGATTGCACCATTTCGTTTCGCAGTCGATGCGTTTGAAACCTTCCTTCCGTTATTAACCGCCGCCGCCGTTTTGATGCCGACAGGAACCTGTGACGGCCGGTCGATGCCTCGCCATGTCGGAACAGGGATCGATGATGACTCGCTGCCTGATATTTATCATTTTTAAAGGTCACGATCGCCGTCGGGCGGCTAAAAAGAGCCCGAGCGTTAGATCGGCGTCCGCGGCCGTGCTAGCGGCGGCAGCGATGCTAACGAGCAGTGGGACGATCTGATTGGATCCTCGGCAGACTTCATTAGTTAAAACAAAGCCGGCCGACCCGGCCGGCCTTCTGGGGCCCTTTCGCTGCCCTAATTGATATTGATTCGCTGATTTGCCGAGAGGTGAACAAAGCGCCGTCTAGCGCCACCGCCGTCAATGTTTTCCACTCTGCCGCTCGCTGCTTGAAGTTAGCGCTTTATCCACCTCGGGAATAGAATGGAGTCGAATGGAACTCCTTCATTCGTCCCACATTGGGGAAATGTGCATATCACAGCAACCATACAGTAGAAAAGAATGGAGATTATGTTGATTAAAAAGAAATAGAGTATAAAATAGAAATATTTATAGACTAAGCAAGAGAAAACAAGATACTCACGTGATATTGACAGTTGATGTTATGTGCACGTATACAAATGTATACATGTGCAAATCATATTTCGTAGCAAAATTTCCCATTTGGTCGACCACAGTCGCGACCCTCGTAGCGGTTAGCACACACAGTTAGCAGCGGGCTTGGCCTGGAGATGAGTGGCGGCGGCGGCGCTGCAGTTAGCGAGCGTGGGAAAGCTTTTATCATGCTGACGGATGGCGAGCTCGTCTTTAATGTGACATGTTATGATCAGATCAATTTGTCCTGCGCGTCTCGTCCACATCAACTTTCATTGCCTCTCGCCGTCTCTCACAGTCCATCAAGCCGCCGCAAAACCCACACTCCAAATGGCAGCGAGCCACGGCACGCCATAAACCCCCCCCGCCGCCCCTCCTCCCCCCTCCGTCTGTCCTCCCCCATCTCCTTAATCCACTCCATCCTGAAGCCTCCCTCCCCTCTGTTTGCCTTCTTCTTCCTCCTCCTCCTCATCCTCCACCTCCTTCTCTTCCTCCTCCTTCTCCTCCTTTCTCTCTCCCCTTCCTCCTCCTCCTCCTCCTCCTCCTTTTTCTCCCCTTCCTCCTCCTTCTCCTCCTTCTCCTCCTTTTTCTCCCCTTCCTCCTCTTCCTCCTACTCTTCTTACTCCTCCTTCTTCTCCACCTTCTTTTCCTCCTTCTCCTCCTCCTCCCTCCTCCTCGTCCTCCTCCTTTTCTTCCTACTCCCTCTTCTTCCTCCTCCTTTTCCTCCAGCTTTTCTTCATCCTCCCTCCTCTTCATCCTCCTATTCATCCCATTCCTTATTCTTCCTCCTCCCTTCTCTTCCTGCTCATCGTCCTCCTCCCTCCTCCTCTTCTCCCTCCTCTTCCTCCACCTCCTCCCCCTCCTCCTCCACCCCTCTTTCTCCTCATCCTTCCTCCTCTTCTCCCTCCTTCTCTTCCTCCCCATCCTCCTTCTCCTTCTCCTCCTCGTCCTCCTCTTTTCCCTCCTCCCCCTCCCCTGCACCTCCTTTTCCTCCTCCTCCTGTCGCACTTCGACAGACAGACAGGTTCCCAATCAGAAAAAAAAAGAAAAGGACGGCTGATGGAATCAGCCGGGGATTAAAATGTAATATCAGACTATCAGAGAGATTAGAGATGCTGCTGCCCGCTCGGCCCATCTGATGAACTGCCATTGGCCGTATTGATTGACTTCCTGCACGGGGGGGGGGGGTATGACAGGAGGACGGTAGCAGGGGTGTGGGGGGCAGAGGGGGAGGAGGGGTGGCGTTTCCCCCTCCGGCGCCGCCGGCAATAAGTCTGATTTGGTGGCCTTTTTATGAGGCGGCGTGTCGGCGGGGCCTTTAAGCGCTAAGTGACCAGCAGCCAGGAGCGATTGTTTGGCAGCAGGGAGTTCATTCATCAAGCGGCGGCGGCGGCAGAGGCGGCGGCAGCTGCGGCAGCGGCGGCGGCGGATAAAGACGTGAGCGACGTCCGGCTTTAACAAGTGGACAAAAGCCCTCGTTTGTGCTGAAAAGGAAAGAAGGGAATGAAAAAACCTTCAGAGTTTACAGGATGAAAAAAAGAATAAACAGCTACGCGAGAAAATACAGTTAATTCTTTCCAATGCGGACAAAGTGTCGACGTTTCAGCTGGATTGCGCCGCACATCCGTCACGGCTAACAAGGTGGCAGGCGGGAGGCGCCGCCGCTGCCGCCGCCGCCACAACTGCCTTTTTATTCCCCCCAGCAAAAATGTTCTTCTTCCATCCTTCTGGCTGCTAATACCACTGCCGTCACAGCCACTGTTTTTGTTTTAATTCATTTCCAGAAGAAGGCTTTCAGAAAAAAGCTTCCTCTGGGCTCTTCAGCAGATGGAGAAGTTTGAGTAAGTTTGGTCTCTGATCATCTTGTTCGCTCGGCTGGACGATACTTCTGGTTTTTTTAAACAAGTTACATGACAAAACTAAGAGAGCCAACATCCGTCTGTTACATAATCTCACCAAAGGTACTTTTGATGTTTTCCTTCATTCTGGCCAGTTATTTCACATTGCTAACATTGCCACACTGCTAACAGCCGATGCTAACCCATTTGCAACAGCAAGAGGGTTTTAGTCAATCAACCCAAACTTGTGACCTGCAGCATCCGGCTAATGGGATTAAAAGAGAGCGCCTTCGCAACAATCGCCGCCTGTCAGCACATTGACATTTTTTTCTCTCCTCTCACGACCGCAATTGTTAAAAAAAAAAACTTTTTTGATGCAGATCGAGACCTTAATTTTTTTTCTTGACTTTGCAGAAATTTCCACGAGTATTCTCAGTTGAAGCCTCACATCTGTACACCACACACACACACACACACACACACACACACACACACAAACCTTCTGATCTAATCCATCTCCTCACCCCGGGGATCTGTTCTTCCAGTCGACCGGTAATGACCTCGCTCTGGGCTGCACACACACACACACACACACACACACACACGCGCTCTGGAACCTAAATGTATCTGGGTTTAAGTACTTGCGAACCCCCCTCCGCCCCCTCCGCCCCTTTTCCATCAGACACACACACACACACACACAGGTGTCGGGTGGGGGCAGTTGAGCTGAACCTCATTTGCATGTGTGAGGAGGAGGTCTGGGGCTAATGGAGCTGATCTGTTGCTCCTCTATTACAGGGGGAGAAGGTGTGTGTGTGTGTGTGGGTGTGTATGTGTGTGTGGGTGTGTATGTGTGTGGCTGTCGAGGGGTTGGGGGGGCGAGGGCTGGGTTATTATTACTGAGGTGTTGTAGGTGGGAGGGGCAAAAAAAAAAAAAAGGCAAGGAGGGAGGAGTCTGCTGCAGTGTCCCCCAGGGGTGTGATGGATGACTCCGGAGTCGCTGCCTCAGGCCCTGTCCACGCGGGAACGTTGCCGTTTTTTTTTCTTTCCCAGGGTCGAAAACAGTCGCGTCCACACGCTGGCAGATGGAAATCGGAACGGTGGGTGAAAACGATGTAATGCGTATGCCACACGGAAACGTGGCGCTGTTCACAGACGCCGACACAGCCACCGGACCCACGATTTAGAAAGAGGGCATTTCCGCTACACACTAAACACACAGAAAACAAACACGGCGAGTGGCGGGAAAAAAAGAATGAGTCTGAGGTTTTGTGAGGTTTTGTAGTAATATTGCCAACAAATCTCGAAGTGCCTGCAATACAGAGACAACTCCGCTGGCCGCCATTGTTGTTGTTTGTGCCGCTGCTAACGCATTGCTTGCCTCGTTTCTTCCGGTCACATGAGAGTGACGGTGCGATGACGTCATCGTTTTTACAAGGAAAAGCCGTTTTCACTGTCCAGACGGCAACGAGGTGACAACGGCGAAACACTCTGGGACCCGTTTTCAAAAAATACTGTTTCGGGGGACCCAAAACGCCGTTGCCGTGTGGACGAAACGCCATAACGGTTAAATACTTTACCGTTTCCACCAAAAAACCTTCCCGTGTGGACAGGACCATTGTGCACGCACACACACTTGTAATGCATACGTGAATGCACGCATACTGTAAAGGTGTGTGTGTGTGTGTGTGTGTGTGTGTGTGTGTGTGTGTGTGTGTGTGTGTGTGGGCGTGCGCAGCAGTATCATAGCCTTTGAAAATCAGCAGGTCAATGAGGCCTGACAGGCTCCTCCCACTTCTCACGCCTCCTTTTTGTCCGGCTACCGCCGCTCAAATGTCCTCAATATGTCACACAAGCAGGCACACACACACACACACACACACACACACACACACACACACACAACGAAGGGGGTAAATGGAGCCTGTCGGGCCACTTTACGACATCACGCATGCACAGTTTTACTGCCTTAATGTTGCCGGCGTTCCCAAACTGCAGAGCGTTTGAGTTCAGCCGAGGCCTCGTTGTTGTTGTCGTCGTCGTCACCGGCCGGATAAACGACAAGTGTAGCGGCGGTCGGATGCCACGAAAAGCGGAATAACACATTTGTCCAGCGGCGTGTTTGGGCTGTTTGGGTCCCGCAGCTGCTGCTGCTGCTGCTGCTGCTGCTGCTGCTGCTGCTGCTGCCGCTGCTCTGAAAGGTCAGGCGTCGACGGGATTTCACTCTGATTTCACATCTTCACGTCTTCCCCAACTGATCTGAGTCGGCTGCTACGTGTGATCACACTGGCCACGCCCACTTCAATGTCATTTCTTTGGATTGCTGTTTTTGGCCTGATCACACTCTCACCTGCGACAGAGGCGAGATTAGGATGAGGATGAGGTGGGAAAGTCTCGAAGGGTGTGTGTGTGTGTGTGTTTGTGTGTGTGTGTGTGTGTGTGTCAGACGTGTTGATTAGTCGGCGGATGGAGGAGGTGGGTGTCTCTGTCGGGTGAGAAGAGTGTGAGTAGGTGCAAGTGTAGCTGCTGCTGCAGCTGATTGGCCGGACGGCAGGTGGAGAAGTTGTACTGTGAGGATGTAAGGAAGTTCACAGGATGCAAAACTCTCACCAAAGTCATTTAGATGGAAAGAATCCCCCGCCCCCTGAAGCCATCAACTGCACCACCGATGCTAACCTCTTTAGCCGCGGCTAGCAAGGCTCGCAGCTACTTCCTGTTTGCTTTCTTTCTCCTCCAGCAGATTTGTGTTTCAGCATTCCCGACCTGGTTTTTGCCGCATCCAAACGTTAAAGCGAGTGATTCTGGGGACTGGATGGCGTGATTCCATCGTTAGCGGTTAGCTCGCACCTGGAAGTTGATTTCCAGCCGGGCGAAGCGTTAGCGCGCTAACAGCAGCGGCGGTGGCAGTGGCGGCGGCGACGACGGAGTCGCTGTCACTTCCAATCACGGCTCCAAGTGGGTTTAAAACCCGACGTCTCTCAGAGGTTTCCAAGGAGGCGCCACGACAGCTGGAGCGTCAGCCTCCCCTCCCCCCCCCCCCCGCTTCTAGCATAGCGAGGTAGCGGCGCTCGCTGGGGTCCCGCCACCTGCTCCGCCTCCTCCGAGGAGTCTCTCATGTTTTCAGCTTCGTTTTACTTCCTCCACGCCAGGCGCCGCCGCCGCCGCCGCCGCCGCCGCCGCCGCCGGGGGGGCCGGCGAGGTGGTCGGCGCTCCGCTCCTGTTGCACTCGGCCGCCGCCGCCAAGAAGCTGTCGGCCGTGAGGTAGCGGCCTGGCTCGCCGCCACGGCCATCTGTTTACGGCCCAGTGAGACGCTGACCTGAGAGTCAAAACCACTCCAGGCTGCAGTTTCCTGTGCCTGGAGCACTTCCTGTACGGGAGCAGGAAGTGCTCCCGGAACAGGAAGCTGGTGGTCCAGGACGGCGGTGTACGAGTTAATTAAAAAAAATAAAATTAAAAAAAACAGCCGGAAACATTAAGTTTAATAGCTTTGATAGTTTCAGAAAAGAAAATGAAAAGCACTTAGATGGAAAGATTGAATGCCTTGAATGTGAACGTGTGTGTGTGTGTATGTGTGTTTGTGTGTGTCTGAGAGAGAGGGAGAGAGAGAGGGAGAGAGAGAGAGAGAGGACAGGATATGGGGACGAGTGGCCGGAGATGAAACAGACAAGAGTGTCTTTGAAATGCAAACAGCGGCGATCACCGTGATTGGCTGCCGTGTTGAGGAGAGGAGGGTTTTTTTTACCGCACACAGACACACACACACACACACACACACACACACACACACACACACACCCACACACACACACGCCGGTTACTAATGACAGCATTCTTCATTTATTATTTCATTTACCTCTGCGGCATTAATTCACTCTAATTCTGTGCAGCTCTTGTGTGTTGCTGCCTCTCTCCCTCTCTCTCTCTCTCTCTCTCTCTCACACACACACACACGTGTAGTCTAGTACTGGGGCCTGGGGACCAATTTATTTACATGCAGTGGGAGACGGGCGGCGGATCGGAGGAACGAGGCTGAAACAAAAGGGAAG
>NW_027466199.1:15000-27500 GCF_046127955.1 Nelusetta ayraudi | reverse complement strand
CTCGGAGCACTCGGCACGTTACCATGACAACCCCACTTTACATCACTAAACAAGCACACACACACACACACGCAGCCAATGGGCAGTGACCTTTCGCCGTCGGAGCGTGTTAGGAAGCGTTAGAGGGGAGGAGGAGGAGGGAGGGGGTGTGGGGTTAGAGGGGGGCGGTGGAAGCTTTTAGGGTGTCGGCCTCAGCCTCTGATTGGCTGGTTTTTGCGAAGGTTTAGTTGTAGTTTTTTTCATGTTTTTGTTCCTCGATCGTGTGAAAAAGCGGAGGCCTCCCGCAAAAAACAGGTGATGTCACAAGTGCTCCTTGTGACATCACAAAGGGCAGATTTTCAGCAACTTCTCCCAAATTTGTGCATTTACGGACCGGCAAGCGAGCCCCAAGTGAGCCTGAAAACTTTTTTTCAGTTGATTTTTTTTTAAATATATATATATATATGTATTTTGCCCCTCCCCCCACCCCAACCACCCCCACCCCACCCTTCGCCGAGGCTGACGCTTTAAAAACTTGCGAGACGCGACGACTGGAGCGAGTGTTAATTTTGCAAATCCATCACTTTTAACGCCCTCAATTATGACGACATCATTAACATGCATCTCAGCAGTAAGCAGCTTATGATGGATGGATGGCTGGAGCTTCTGTTTGAATACTGCCACCGCCGACACACACACACACACACACACACACACACACACACACACACACACACACACGCACACAATCGCCACGTGTCAATATTTGTCATCGCCCGGCTGAAATCCCCCTCTTTTTTCTTTTTTTTTTTTGTTGTTGTTTGGCGGTGAGAGTGCGATTGGACTGGAGTGGCGAGCGACAACAGAGGCGGCGATGGGTAATTAAGTCAGAAGTTCGCTAAAGTGTCTGCTGCATTCTAATGGCGGCGGCGGCAGTGGATAATTTGGGGGATTTTTTTTTTATTTATTTTTTCTCGATTGCTGTTTATTTTTTTGGCTCTTTTTTCATGTTTTGGGATTTTGTTTCTTTTTTTGGTGGAATTGCAGGTGTTTTTGTTCAGAGGCGGACGGTTTTTGGCCCCGGATGCCAAAACATTGTAATGAAGCTCACATACGATCCATAATTTTAGCTATCCCCCACCTGCCAGAGACACACACACACACACACACACACACACACACACACACACACACAATATGCACTAATGAAGCTGTTCTCCTCTCCCTCTCTCTCGCCCTCTCTCTCTGGTGCCTGGCTCGCCCAAACGTGCATAAATCATAATAAACAGAGGGATGAATTTTTAATCGGCGTCGCCCCCCTCTCTCCCCCTCCCTCACCATCTCTCCTCCCTCACCCGGGATGGGTGAGTCGGGGGGGGTGGAGTCAGGCAGCTGAGGTTGCCAGGTATGTACGGCGGAGGAGATAGCAGCCCCTCCTCTTCCTGCTCCTCCTCACCTAGAACACACCTGGGGTTCTTGGTTCCTGCTTCCTGATTGGCCGAGCCGGTCCATGTGGGCCAGGAAGTGAAGTCCAGCTGGTGTCAGACCCTCAATCAGTGCACACGAAACTATTTTTCTCCTTGGAAGGTCTATTCGGTGGTATCGTCTTCGCTTAGCTCCGCTGTGTTGCAGCGACAAATCTGATTGGACGTACAGCCAAGCTCTCTCTACGGGCTCTTCACCTGATGGATGCCTACGATGAATCTTTAGAGGAGTGTTTTTGTTTTAATTTTTCTTTTGCATACTAGTAAACGTTCCAAGTGACTAATGTTAACAACACAAACATTGTGTTTCTGGGCCCTATTAAGGAAGGAAAAAAGTCCACATTTGCCTGGTGGTTGAACTCCCTCTGGTGGTGCCATCAACATGATTTATTTACCTCATAAAATCTTCATGATAAAGGAAAAATACTCATATAGAGCACGGCCGCTTTTACTGTACATGGCTTTGTGTGTAAAAGCTTGAAACTGTTGGGGGTTCGTTGTCGTTGTCGTTGGCATGGCGACAAGCCGAGCCGGACCAGACCAGACTGGACCGGACCAGACCGGTTCCGACCAGACTGGACCGGTTCTGGTCCAGTGTTGGAGATCCAACATCACATCCTGAGCTGCAGCTGTCACAGGGGATTACTGTGTGTGTGTGTGTGTGTGTAGAACAAGACGAAGTGTAGTTGACAGGGTGCGTTTGTTTGTGATGTCAATGCACCACTACCGGGTGGATAGACCGTGTGTGTGCACACACACACACACACACACACACACACACACACACACACACCAACCCCGCAGGACTCATGCGAACCAACAGGCTGCTGGACAGGTGCACACACACACACACACACACACAATCACCCACTTTTCTGACCCAGATGCTGCTGCAGCCCTGCAGGGAGAAATTGTTGCGCAGTTGCTGCGGTTATGGTGCTGTTTGTCGTTATTCTTTTATTTTTTTTGAAGGGCCTCGGACGCTGACAGGGTTTCGTTTTCACCGCCTCCTTCCTGCTGCCGCTGCCGCTGTGTGTGTGTGTGTGTGTGTTGCTGTTGTTGTTGTTGTTGTGCGTTTTGCAGATTCTCTCTCCTGCCGCAGCTGTTTGCCCAGTCGTGTGTTACATTCGACTCTTCTTCTTCTTCTTCTTCTTCTTCCTTTTTTTATCCTCCTCTCCCTCCAGCCGGCCGTCCTTCTGCTGTGGAAACTGGCTCTGCTGAGGAGCAGCAGCAGCAGCAGCAGCAGCAGCAGCAGCAGCAGTTGTGTGTCGCTCACCTCTGACATCCTCCTCCTGCAGTTATTTATTTATTTATTCATATGCAGCGTTTATCAAACAGTTGTTGCTTTTTTTTTTTTCCCCCTTTCTTTTTTTTTTGGCCCTTCCAGCTAATTTACTTTTGCAGATTATTCCGCCCACGTCGCACATGAATATGTATTTCTTATATTCTCCTTCTTCTTCTTCTCCTCCTTCTTGTTCTTCTCCTCCTCCTGCGTCTCCACTTCCTCGGTGTCAGGACTCGGAGCTTCTCCTTGTTTTTTTTTTTTCCCAGCCGTTTCCTTTTCTTTCCTTTACTTTTCTCTTTTTTGAAGTTTCTGCTCATGAAAATTCAGACGGGGGAAAAAGTTTTGCAACCTTCCAATTTTTATTTAAGTGTAACTAGCGCAGAGTTTTTACTGCGGCGCCGCTGCTGGTTCTTGTTTTTTGGTTGTCGTTTTTTTTTTTTTTTTTTCAACCTGTCGTCGCTGGTTCCAATGGGGGCGGAGCCTCGTCAACGACAGCAGAATATTTCCTTGCAAAAAACAAAATCACACTCAGTGCCAGCTCTGCATGGCATTTTTTTCACACCTCAATCCTGGGACAGAATTTCAATTTTTCTATCTATTTAATGTTTTTGTCACTAGATGGCGCTATGAAGTAGTCTGTTTGGCTGATGTGCGTGTTTTTTTTTATTTTATTTTATTGTTTTTATCTCGCCTGAACTCAACACCTGTTGCAGAGAAGATTGAGCCGAGCACCTGGTGGTGAAGAGAAAACACACACACGCGCACGCACGAACGCACACACACGCATGCACGCACACACACAAAGTCTCGGCGGGGTCGGCTTGTTTTTGCGCAGAGTGAACATGTTTCATTGATGTTTTGCAGGCAGTAATTTATTGCACCATAATTTACTGACTGGATCGGCAGACGCCTCATTGGCTGACAAATGAGACTGTGTTTGAGGCGTGCGCTTCATTTGCAATCTTTCGCTGCGTGAAAAATGCGACGGAGGCGACGGCGGCAGCGGCGGCATCCCGGCGGCGGCAAACACAAACGAAATTTAAAACCTCGTAGCTCCGCCCCGACGGCCGAGTTGAAGCGTGAAAATAAACCTCATCAAACTGCAGCAGGAAACGTCTGAAATGTTTCCAGGAAGCAGCTTTTTTCTTCCTGCTGAGAGCTGCACATGCTCAGTGCACATCAACGGTGGAGGAGTCAAGGTCGTTTTTCCACATAAAATCATCCCAATCTGGCATCCATCGTATGATCACACACACACACACACACACACACACACACGCCCCTCCCCCCCGCTGGCCAGCGGAAACATTGCAGGTGTGACGGGAATTTCCCAACCGTGAAACTCTTGCCTCCACTTCCTCCTCTTCCACCTGCCCCCCCACCACCACCACCTCGTACTCGCACTGTATCTACCTGATAGCATAGCGCATTAGCCGCCTGTTAGCAACGGCCACTGTTTCCTCCTGCTACGTCTCCACCAACACAGTTAATCTGCCTTGTCGGACATGGACGTACAGGAAGTGCAGGACTTGGCGAGGCGATGGGCGGGAGGGAGGGGTCTCGCCGTCCACACAGTCATGATCAGGGAGGAAGTGGGAGGTTGGGTGGGGGGAGGGAGGGGGGAGGGGCGAAGGGATTGGAGCAGGCGGAGCTTTGCAGGTACATGAAATGTGTGAATATGTGCGTGAAATGAATTGAAATGGGTGTGAAAGTGCATCTATTCCAGGGTGGGATGTGTACACACCTCCCAGTGTGTGTGTGTGTGTGTGTGTGTGTGTGTCCATCCGGGTGTTTGTGTGTGTGCTGCCTGTGCAGATGTGCGACGCTCCCATTTTTCTGGGTGCGAATTTGTTTTGTGTGTTGTTTATTCGTGCCTGCGCGCATGTGTGCGGGCGTGTCCATGCTTGTGTGTGTGTGTGTGTGTGTGTGTGTGTGTGTGTGTGTGTGTGTTGTTATCAGAGTGACACCGTCCTGCTCCCTCTCCTGCAGCCCCAGAGGATCAGTGGAGCTGCACCAGTTTCAAATGAAAATAAATGAGAGGCAGTGACCGCTGCTGCCTGGGTCCCACTTTAATGAGGAGACGTAGAGGAGGGGGAGGGGGTGGAGGGGGTGCAGGAGGTGCTGGTCGGGGGGGTGTCAGAAAAATTGGAGAGTGAGAGAGAGGAGGGACGGCGGCGGTGGCGGCGGCAGCGGTGATGAATGTGGCGTCCCTGCTCCCTCTCTGTCACCGATACAACGGCCAATTACAGCGGTCGCAGGCGGCGGGGGGGTGGGGGGGTGGAGAGGCAGGTGGAGAGGCCGCAAAACAACCCCCCCCACCTCCGACGCACTTACATACCCGACACACCCCATCTACATGGCAAGGAGGAAGAGCCGATGCTGCGTTCCCACCAGCAGCTCCAGGCCCTTTCTTCCCGTGTGTGTGTGTGTGTGTGGGTGTGTGTGTGCGCGCGTGTGTTTTATTATTTCCGGTGCAAGTCAGCAGAACGGCGTTAATGTGGCGGCGCCGCCCTCGTCACTCGAGCGCTCGGAGCGCTGCGTCTCCTCCCGCTTCGCTTCCTCCATTAAGGATTTTTTCTTCGTCTCCACCTCCTCCTTCTTGTTCCTCTTCTTCTTTGGTGGTGACGGCTAATTAAACCCTGACAAAGAGCCACCATGCGCCGCTTTTCCCAGCCTAAAGTGCTCACTTTGGTATTAAATGAAAAAAAATAACAAAAAAGAGAGAAAGAAGTGAGAAAGATCCAGTCTGCGACGGCGGCGTGGCTTTGTGCTAAGCTAGCGTAGCGCTGTGAACAGGAAACTGGAGCTTTTATTGTGAAATACTATTTCCTGTTTGGGGCCTTTGCAGGAAACACAGAAGGTGATTGGACGAGGCTTATAATGCCGTAATCCTCACGTTCGCGTCCAGGTTGTTCCCGTTGTTGACACAACAAGCAGCAGCAGCTTCCTGTTTGTGTCTAAAGCCTGGCTGTGGCCCCGCCCTTTTCTCCTTAAGAGGATGCTGATTGGTCCAATCATTATTGGACCAGCTGAAAACAATTTTAGCGTTTGTTTTTTGTTTTTGTCTTTTTATTAACTGTGACGGCAGAAGTCAGCAGTAACCCGGCTCTTAAACACACACACACACACACACTCACTCACACTCAATCACACACACACACACACCAGATACGGTTCCAACCTGAAGCAGGTCACATGTCACATGACCGAGGCGTCGCCATGGCAGCGGCGCTGTGAGGGCGTTAGATGCTGTTCAGTTTGTCCTGCCGGAGATCATCGCAGCCGCAAGGTTGAGGACATGGTGTTTGTGTGTGTGTGTGTGTGTGTGTGTGTGTGTGTCACAGAGTGAGGCGGCACTCTCTGACGTGTCAGGACCACCGCCGCGGATGTCGGTGTGTGTGAGGGTCACTGGACGGGTCAGCTGGTGTTTGCTCACCGGCGCAGTGAAACGCACTGTCTGTGTGTGTCTGTGTGTGTCTGTGTGTGTGTGTGTGTGTATGACACCACGTGAACGAGGGTATTTTAGGGTCACATGAGTCTCTTTTTTCCAGCCATCGGAATTTTTCTAGAGTTCATATATATATATATTCACTTTAACTGTATTTGAGGGTTTTTTGGTTTTTTTCAATTATTTTTCAAATATAAATCCTTGAATGTCTCGTGTGAATTTACAACTCGGCGCAAGAAAATGAAATAGAGTCGCCTTTCACGGAGACAGAGCTAAAACGAATTCTTGCTTTTTGAATTCCTCGTGGGGAAAATAAAATGTTGAGGCTGGACGTCCAAACTGAAATCATCGGTCTTTCTCTCCTGGCGGGGAGTTGATGAGGAATGTAGAAGCTGCCTGCGTCAGAAATGGATCTGAAGTTGTAATTAATCCCCCTCCCCCACCTCTCCGGGTCTCAAACGGCAGCCAGAAGTGAGATTGTGGCGCACAATCACTGGAAAGTGTTTTCACCCCCTGGATGTTTCATTTAGACGTCCAAATGAGCAGCAAATGTCCTGCTGAACTATTAATTCACGCTAACATGTTCACCTGATTGGAGCGTTTGACTTCACTAAATATACATATATATGCGTTTGACTTCACTAAATATACATACATATATATATATATTTTTTTTTTTTATCAACATTAATTTGCATCTTTCCAAGACTCCGACCACGTTCATTCGCCGCGCTAATATTTAATGTGCTTCTGGCATTTTCATGAACGAGGCTCTTATTAAAAGGAGAAAAATGTTGCCCTTGGACCGGTTTGACATACACGGAGAATGAAAAGGGAGGGAAAAAACGACTGTACAGGTTGAAAAATCCACATTGCAAGGAATGAAAAACCGAGTTGTTGATGGTTCACAAGTTCACGTCGGGTGCAGAAAATAAAACAAAAACGGGGGGAAAAGAAAAACAGGTCAGCTCCTGTTCAGAGGCCCCACGGGTGAAACTGGACGGGAACAAACTGTCAGAGAAGAAGAAGAGAGGAGGAGGAGGAGGAGGAGGAGGAGGAAGAGGAGGAGGAGTGATGCAGCCAAAATCCTTCCTCCAATCCTTCTCCAGTTGGCTTGTTTTCAGTCTTGGAATTGACGGAATAAGGAAGTAGGGACTCAGTCACCCCGACACACACACACACACACACACACGCACACACGCACGCACGCACGCTGATCAAAACGAGCTCTCCTGCAGCCCTGTGCCAGGACGGAGTGCGAGCAGTCGGACTCTGTCGGCTCTGGGCTTCCTCACATGTCCACTTAGGCTCAAACGCAGCTGCTTGCTGCGCTGAATTATTCATGAGCCGGCCTCGTTAAATATTCACGTTGTGGGGAAGGAGGGGGGTGGAGGGGGGGGGACAAAAACGCCTCCGTCAGCTACCCACAATCCTCTCCGGCAGCCTGTCGAGGTTCAGACTCTGACTCTGCTCTGTGTCACTCCTCCTCCACCACCAGCTTCTTCTTCTTCTTCTTCTTCTTCTTAAATTTGTATGCTCATCACCAGCTGATGTCCCGCCCACCTCAACCCCCGAGGTTTGAGAAAGGCTAAGATACAAATAGCTCTAGCGCCCCCATCAGGACAAGCTCCTCCGTCCAAACATAACGCGCTATTTCCTCTTGATTGTGAACTGGTCGCGTCACCCCGTACGTCACGTCCACTGACGTGTAAATGCGGGGGAAAAAAAATTCCCATGACGCTTTTGCGACATACCCCTATATCGAAACGTCTGAAAAAGCAACTCGTGGGAACGTCAAAACCTTTTAGCCGTATTTGAGGGTTTTTCAAAGTTTAGGCATTTCCATTACCAGTTTTTTATTGCGATATTCAGGTCTTGCGCAATTCTAGTGGTCAGCAATTGCAGCTCATGTCTTTGTTGTGTCAAAAACAATGTTATCACGTCCAAACCGGGAGGAAAAGTATTGGATTTAGCTTCTGTCGCCCCCAGGTGGTGAGTAAAGGTCTCAACAGGATTTGCTAATCGAACGCTTTAGCGTTTTTGTCTTTGTTCCATATTTTCTCTGCGTCTGCTTCGGAAATATCGAGGCAGTTAAGCGCCATTGGAATGCTAATGCTAATGCTAATTTCCAGCAAGGACCGATTTGCTGGTTGCATCGCCGAGAGACACGCAACAAGTCCCCCTCCTGGGCGAGCCCAACAGGACAGAAAGAAAAATGATGTTGCACCGTTTTGCGCTTGGCGTTGACATTTGTAGGAAAAGTCGTCGGGAGAATTGGGTGGAATCTCCTGAGGGGGGGAAGTTGGCGGCGGCGCCAGATTTTGAAGGTTTTGCAGGCGAGCGAGCAGATGCGTCATTATGTTGCAGCCACCTGCCAGACATGGAGACGAATCTCATTTATTTATTTATTTTTTATTTTTTTGTGGTTGTTGTTGTTGTTGTTGTTCAGACTTCATCCGGCTGCTGTTTCTCCGATTTGTCGCGGGCAAGCGCTAGCGGCGTAGCGGCGCCGAGAAACAGCCGATTGTTTTTCTTACAGAAAAGTGGGGAGCGGGGGGGGGGGAACACAATACGGCTGTGGCGTAGAAACTGTGTAAGACAACATGTCGACACACAACTTTGTGGAGACAAATGTTTTAGACACATTGGTAGTTAACGTTAGCCAGAAGGAAAAGCCACAAATGTGCTATTGATGGCCTGAGTGCTTATATTTTACCACTTTGCAGCCGAAACAGACTTTTCCCAAGATACTTTAGTCCCAATCAGCGGCAATTCTTTTCACATTTGGTGGCTAAAAACTCAATTTTGTGCCAACATTTCTGCCTACTGCTGCTGTTAGCTCGTGGTGTTTTTGTGATTTACCGTTTGAGCGTGTTTGAACATCATAGCAACAAGAAAGCGTTTTAGTTTTTGTTCCCCAAAATTCTTAGCAAGCAAAACTTAGCTTTTCACTGACTTTTTTTTAAAACATTTTTTAACCATTTTTCCTTTACCTCGCAGTCCGGATGCATGCAGTTCCGCCTCGGCACGCAGGCCAACCGCCAGGGCAACAACCCAGCGCCGACACGCAGGCCGAAAGGGCCGTCACTCATCCTCTAAGCAGCCATCAGAGTGTTTTTCAGGGTCGCTCTATTCACAGCGGCAGGCAGCATGGTGGTTGTAGATTTATTTTTTTATTTTTCATTTATATGACGTATACATTTAAATTCATCTAAGCACTTCTTTTTTCTTTAAACCCATAAACCTTTTTAAGAGTGTGTGCGTGGTTGTGTTTTCTTTTTTTCTTTTTTGTTTTGCTCCTTCGGCAGGACTCTGCTTTAAAAAAAGCTACTGGAGCCGCACAGACGTCGCTGAGCGTGTTGCGTCCACGATGCAATATTCAACAACCAAATGTGCGTACATGGATTTAAAAAAAATGTTGGCTTGACATGACCAGGTTAAAAAAACACACCATGTTTTATTCATTCGATAGCAGCACTGCTCTCACACACACACACACACACACACACACACATGACAGCCACGACAACTAACATGCGTAACAGCTGCATGCAGCCTCTCGCATCGGCTGACAGTGCCGCCACTAGGAGGCTCTCGAGAAAATACTTGTTTTTTGTTTTATACAGCAATTGTGTTGAAAACGTCGCAATTTGTGAGACACCGTCATCGGATTTTTAGGGCGAAAGTTGCATTTTTTTTTTGGAAAAATGTCGCTTGAACTAGAGTAAATGTTTTTGGTGTGAGTGTGTTCTGTGGCTCTACCAGTTCCTAGTCTGAACCAATCAGAGTTGTTCACTCACTTCTCCCCTCACTTGAATCCATTCGGCTCCATTTTTCTGGCACAAAGTGGCGCTTTTTATTCCCACGTTCACCCGATTACACCGTCTAGCGGGGGAGTGAATGTTTTCTGCCGGATGTAATGGCTTCGCTCCGCTTGTGCTGTTTTTTTTTGTTTTTTTTGTTTTTTTACCACCACCAGGACGATGGAAAGCGAGCCTTTTTACCTTTCTCTTTTTTTTTTAATATGCCGCCGACAAACACGAGCGGAGAGTTCAAAGTCCTTCCCGCCCTGCCACGCACCAGTGGAGAAAAAGGGGTTGAAAGTGGCGAGGGCGCCGTTTCTCGCCCTTCTCCATGAGCCGATGGTAGAAAACTCTTTCAGCAGGGACAAAAGTGGCGACTGCACGGCGCGATTCGGCCTCAGCCGCTCATTCCAGCTGCCGTTGCTTTTGTCCTCGTGTAAAAAGGCCTAAGCGGCGCAATTTAAAAAATACAAAAAAACAAAACAAGAAACGTTGTGGCCGTCAACGGTTTTCACCGGCACGTGTTTTTGTTAAACACAAAAATGTTATAATTTCTGCCTCAACCTCACTTTGTTTCAGCCCCCCAAAAAAGAAAATATTACGATAATAAATAAAAATAAGAGAAATCGCAAAAACTCTCCCTGCGTTGAAAGCGTCTTCAAAAAAAAATAAGGGAGGGCTGTTGTCCGAGAGAGCTCGTCCGGGGGGGGTTTATCTGGAGGGAAAGCGTATTTCTCTCCTGCTGCCGACACGTTCAGATGCTTGGGTTTCACGAGCGGGAGGAACTTTTTGTGCGGAACCATGGCAGATGATCCATCCAGGAAAAAAGGGGGGAAAAAAATAATAATCCTGCCTTGTCCCTTATCCTAGCGAGACAGGGCATCCGTAGAAAACAAGCGCGGACAAGGCGCAATTTTTCCCGGGTTGTGTGTTGTTTTGGGTGGGGGGGCGGGGGGGCGTTTCTCTCCGCCGTCACCCCGTGTGACACGACCGCCGCCGGCCGGCTTGCCAACACGTTGTGTTTAAGAGGCCGTCATCCGAAAAAAAAAAATGCCTGCTGCCGGCATCCAAACCAGGCCTGAGAAAGAGGAGCGGAGCGGGACAACGACGATGCCGCTGCCGCTGCCGCTGCCGCTGCCGCTGCCGCTGCTGCCGCTGCTGCTGCTGCTGCTGCTGCTGCTGCTGCCACTGCTGCTGCCGCTGCCGCCGCTGCAGCACTTGGTTGAAAAATGAGGCCGCCGTCATCCCTGTAGAAGAGGGTCAAATTTGGTGAAATGTGTGGTTCGGTCGCCACTCAGGGGACACCCTCCCCCTCCCCCCTCCCCCCCGCCCAGGGGCACCGCTGTCAGATCGGCCGCTCCCGTTGGCACTCGAACCTCCTCGCGAGTAAACACGTGGGCCGACCTTGCCTGGAGGCCATGGCCCCCACCCACCCACGGCGTTCGGCTTGCCCTGCGCAAGCCGTCTCCGAGTATACCCCGTTTTCTTTTTTTTCTTCCCTCCTCTTTCCCATTGACCCAGATACTCGGATCCGCCCCCCCTCCAACTCCCCAGAGACTCCGCCTCTCGCCGCCCTAAGAGAAGCTCATTATTTTAGCCAAGTGCCTCCCCTGGTTGCCAACGTGGCGCCGCTCAGGGGACGGACAGGATTGGAGGTGGGAGTCGGTGTGGATCTGCGCAATTAACACCCCCTCCACCACTAAAAAAATCCCAGTCAGCAGTTTTTTTGTTGTTTGGTCTTGGTTTTGGTTTTGGCTTTGGTTTTCCCCTCCTCGCAGCGATTTATTGGCCACTAAAATCTGCCATCTAGTGGTGAGATCTTAGATTGCAGCACTCATTCGCTCGATCCCCCTTCTCCCCAGCTTGCCTCGTGAACCACTGTGGCCTGCAAACCACAAACCTGGATACCTCCTCCACTTTCTTCTTCGTTGGTTTATTTGAGGACATGAGCATCCTTATGTTTAATTAAAAACCAATCTATGGGTAGGAAAACCAAATTTCTTTTTAATGTACTATGAGTATACACTTTCATTAATGTATTTATATTTCTTTGACCTATATTAAAATCATAAATTATCCAAATTTTACATACTGGACCATTAATCGCACCTGCTCCCAAATTTGAGACCCGACCCGCTGGCTTGTAAAGCCTTTTATTAAGTCGCCCCCCTCGGATCCGGAGAGGTTTCCCACCCCACCTCCCCACCCCCAGTGCTGACGTTGGTGAACGGCGGCGATGGCTCTAATGTGGCTCTAATGTTCGCTCAGGCTGAAAACTGGCCGCCGTTAGCGAACACCAGGGGCCGGATGTCGGTGGGCGATCAGCGCCGGATGAGTGCGACCCAGGAGGGGGGAGGAGGGAAAGGTGGGGGGCGGGCAGCCCCAAGTAATGATTCGTGACTTTGGAGGCTACGCCGGCAAAGACTCTGACTTTTGTAAGCTACGGCCACTTTACGAAAAAAAAAAAAAAAATGTTTTCTGAAACACCGCAGATTTAGATC
>NW_027466199.1:10000-12500 GCF_046127955.1 Nelusetta ayraudi | reverse complement strand
AGATTTTATACCTTTAAAATCAAAGTTCGGGTCGTTTATTTCTTTATGGTTTATTGACCCGTAAAAAAGGGAAAATGGCACCGCTGCTACCAACACAACAGCACCCCCTGCTGGACCTGCTGTCGGACTGCGCAAGCATCGGCGACGCCCTGCGAAAAGCTAATTATTAGCTTGTCGCCTTTTCCTGTAAGCGTCGATGCCGATCTGTGCGTTCCAAGGTGACAACGTGAGCTCACAAACGCCACCATGTGGATTTTTCGATGTGTGCGTCGTTTTGGCCGCAAACGTCGCAGTTAAAACCCTCTTAGAAAAGCCGCCTTTGTAGCACGGCTAGCTGGGCAGCTTGGTGTTGTCATTGTGAGGAAAGCGATATTTCTAAAAAATTTCGACAGAGTACAATTGCGATTTGCAGGTGTTTCCACTGAATTGTGCGAAGCGCATAAGCCGAATTACGTTTGCTTTGGTTTGTTTGCCGTCAAGATATTCCGTCTCCTCCTCCGTCCGAACATAACGCGCCATTTTCACTTGAAGTCAACTGGTCACGTGACCCTGTACGTCACGTCTGCAGACGTGTAAATGCGAAAAAACGTGTTTCCATGACACTTTTGCGATATGCCTCTATTGCGTCAACACCTTTCAGCCCTATTTGAGAGGTTTTTACAAGTTTCCAAGCGTTTCTATTACCAGTTTTTTATTCCAATATTTAGGTTTTTCCGCAATTCTCATGGAGGTCATGGAAGCGCAGCTATTGGTGCTGTACGTTTTTTCTCACTGGCTGTAAACTTCTGGAGTCCCGGTTGTTTTCGCACTGCAGGACACCAACCAACCAACCAACCAGCCAACCAACCAACCAGCCGGCCCAACAAGTGAATGTAAAACCCGCTGGAATCCCCCAGACTTCCTGTTTTCCAGCACAGAGACGAGAGAGGCGGGGGCGGAAAGTCTGGGTCGTGCTCTCTGCTCTGCGGAACCCCTCCGTCCCCTCCCATCCCCTCCATTGACTCTGTGCAGTCTATTAACCAGCTGCTCTGGTTACACTGCCATTAATCAATGTCGGCTGCACGTGACGGCGGCGGTGGCGCTGGTGTGGAAGCTGTCGTCCTCCCCGATTCGACGTTCCGCATCACCGCTTGTGTTTTTTTTTTTTTTTGAAGTCTTATTTTTATTATTCTATTTCAACTGACAGCGAATGCTTTTTGCAGATTGGGTCGTTGTCGCTTTGTATTCACGTGGACACGAAGCTCCCGCTTTTTCTCTGCACGGCCGTCCTCCTCTGCGCTCGTTGTCTTGCTGACAAACATCCGTCTTGACCAACTTTGCCGTTTTTACCGAAACGGGCGAAGGTGGGCCGAGGCTGGCTCCGCCTCCCTACCCCTCCTCCGCCCACTCCTATTGGCCGCTGGAGATCAGAGCGATCAGGGACCTCCTGGCCTCCTTCTTTCTTTTTTCCACGGCGATGCTGCGGGTCGGTGGAGGTGGAGATGGTGGAGGTGGAGAGAGATGGTGGGAGGAGGTTCGGTCGCTCTGTGGGAAACTTATCAAGACAGAATTTCATGGATTTTGAATGTTACTTTTACGAAGAAAAAAAAATCCAGAGGGTGCAGCCAGGGAATCTCGTAGCTGCCCGTCTGAAAACAATGTTGGAAATCTGGGAAAAGTGCAAATAAACAAAAAAAAGTCTGCAACTCTCGGCTTCCGAGTGTGAGAGGACACAAATCACGCAGCCAACAGCTGAGAGGGGTCATGTGACAGCAGCCATAGAATTCACATGGGAAAGCAGCAGCATCGGCCTGTATGTGTGTCTGTGTGTGTGTGTGTGTGTGTGTGTGTGTGTGTGTGTGTGTGTGTGTGTGTGTGTGTGTGTGTGTGTCTGTGTGTCTGTGTCTGTGTCTGTGTCTGTGTGTGTGTGTGTCTGTGTGTGTGCGTGTGTGTCTGTGTGTGTCTGTGTGTGTGTGTGTGTGTCTGTGTGTGTGTGTGTCTGTGTGTGTGTGCGTGCGCACGCAGTGTTTACATTCAGGAATGTGGTTTTTTTTCTAAACAGCGTTTTGTCGAATCCTCCCTTGAAATCTTCTCAAAGTTCTCGAGGACTATTCTCCTTGTTCGCATTCAGAGACACATTTTTTACCAAGAAAAAAAGAAAAACACACAATAACGGAGAATCCGTCACGACAACTTTCACTCAGAGACAATCGCAGCATTTTTTTAGAAAAAAATCTCGAGTGAGGAAGAGACGACAAAAGGGCTGAAAAAATTGCGGGGGAAAAAAATCAATAGTTCTTGCTTAATTTTTTTAAAAATATATATTTTTTTTTATCTGGCCAACAGGGCGGCGACGTTTCAGTTCAGGGTTGTTGTTGTTTCAAATCAATTGAGCATCGATCAGCCGCTGATTCAGTGAGTCGCCGTCAATTAGGCCGAGTGTAAATAACACTGCCCGCTAATTGGAAGTCGTTGCCGCTGCTGCTGCTGTTGTTGCTGCTGCAGTTGCTGCTGCTGCTGC
>NW_027466199.1:0-7500 GCF_046127955.1 Nelusetta ayraudi | reverse complement strand
AGTTAGCCCTCTGTTTGCAGCCTGCTGTAGATTTAGTCAGTCGTGCACAGCAGCACTTTAATGCTCACGCGTGCGTGCGTGAGAGATCAGAGGTCGCGGAAAGGCCAGCACCTGCGGTTTTCACATATGCTGTTTGGAAATGTGAGCCAGGAGGAGAGGGTGGAGGAGGTGCAGGAGGAGGAGGAGGAGGAGGAGCTCCTCTCAAACACGAACGGCGTGCGTGTGGGCGCGACAGAAAAAGACTTTTGATGAGGTCAGTGCGTGTCCATTACCACCCCCCACCCCCTCCGCCTCCCCCCGACCCATCCCTGTCCCCCCCACCCACCCACCACACCCTCCCCCAGTAGAAATTCTACACCTGAACCTTCAGCTGCATCCTGTAAATCTTTTCGTTTGTGCGTCTGCCTCTCAGAGGAGGAGGAGGTGGAAGAGGAGGAGGCACGTGCACACACGCACTTACACACACACACACCTTGGCAGTTGAGCTGTCGGGTCTCACCTTGACTGGAGCAGCGCAGGGGAGGAATTGTAATGAGGAAGAGGGGGGGGGGCACAAACAGGATGTCAGCTCGCTCGTCTCCTCAGCTACTTTTTTTTTTTTTGCTGAGTTCGACTCGTCTGAGATGGCCGGTGGAATCTGACCTTTGACCTTTGACCCGATAAGTGGGTTTTGTTTTTGTTTTTTTGCGTCTTTACTTCATTTGGTTTCTCTACGTCGCTCCGGCTGGTTTGGCCTGCGGTCGGTGTCGGAATGTGACTCCAAAATGTCGGAAAGTCTGAAAAGTTTTCTTTTGCAATTTCTTTCTTTGATTCTGATTCTCAACCTTTTCGAAAACTGGATCCGATCTTCGGTTTCTCCCGTGCGCTGCCCCCCCCCTCCCAAGCTTCCCACACCAGGATCCAGTGAAAAGACAGACAGTCCTCAACGGCAGCTGCTCCAGGGTTGTTTTCCCACTCACTGTTCCGAAAGCGTTCCGCTACTTCCGTCGCTCCGACGTGGATTTTATCCTGCTCGAAAAAACCCTGAATTTTCTCCTCTGCTCCGCTTCTGGGCTTCATGTTCCCGAATGCAACGCTCCGACGAGCCTGCGGTGGGCGCTCACTCACTTACACCCCCCCCCACACACACACACACACACACACACACACCCCCCCCCACACACTCCCACCTCCTTGTGGCGGTAGGCGCCAGGTGATGGATGGGCGGGACCGTCGGGGGGCATTCCAGTTCGCTGTTATTGTGGGGGTTTTTTCGGGGGGGGAGTCGAAGCTCTGACGGCTTTATTGGGAATCGTGATGTAGTGCGGCGCCGCGGGACTGAGGAGATGCAGTTAGGGGTGGGGCGGAGGGGGGGGGGGGGGGGGGGGGGAGGAGAGAGAGGGATGGAGGCAGGAAGTGAGGTCGCTGCCGAGGTGGCGGGCGAGGTGGGTGTTGTCCTGAGGGCCGCCGCAGTCATAACGCTGATCTGATCAGGGAGGGAATGTGCACGGGCACGTGCACACACACACACACACACACGCACGCACTCAGTGTGCCACCAATCATCCCTTTATTTCCATCCATCCGGCCCCGACGTTCCCCCACTTCTTAACTCATCCATCCGGAACGTCCCCCCCTCCCCCACCCCACCCCCTGCCTGTCCAATCCCCAAATCTGATTTGGCCCCTCCCCCTTCTCCACCCCTTTCCTCACCTGTTTACCCCTCCCCCCGCCGGAGAGTTTCCACGGACTTCGCAACCAGCGCCGACTCTTCCAGAGCGAAGCTGCTGACTGCTGCTGATTGTCGATGTCTTTCAATCGGTCTGTTTCATGGACTCAGAGTATAGAAATATAGATTTATTATAAATTCAATATTTTATAACTACATGGATATGCCATTTCTCTTTAGGATTTTTTTTTTCCTGACATCATTATTATCATTATTAGTATCGGGTTTCAGTCACTCTTCTAGTGTGGTTAGATTTTACTTTTTTCTCAAGGAATCAGAATACACACCAGTACACACTAGTACACACCAGTACACACTAGTACACCACACACCAGTACACACTAGTACACACTAGTACACACCAGTACACCACACACTAGTACACACCAGTACACCACACACCAGTACACACCAGTACACACTAGTACACCACACACCAGTACACACTAGTACACACTAGTACACACCAGTACACCACACACCAGTACACACCACGACACACTAGTACACACCACGACACACCAGTACAGATTCAGATTCAGATTTCTTTATTTGCCATTGTGTAAACACGTAGGAATTTGTTTTGGCAATGCATGTGTGCATTTCAGTTCTTTTCACATATATATCAACTACAAACATACAACACAGTGCAACGCGGAAGTAAACAAAGACCATATATATAGTAATATATATATATATAGATAAAGTGCATGTTGGGATTAGTTAGTGCAGGGTATTTATGTACTGCTGGTGGTGAGTGCTGGTGTCACTGGTGTCACTGGAGGGGCAGAGGGAGGGAAGCCAGAGTCATTGAGCAGCCTGGCGGCTGAGGGGAAGAAGCTCAGTTTATGGCGAGTTGTAGTGGCCTTCAGCAGCCGCATCCTTCTCCCAGAGGGGAGCAAGGTGAGGAGTCCGTGACCAGGGTGGGAGGGGTCGGCCATGATCTTCCTCGCCCTCCTCAGTGCCCTGAGTCGTGCAGGGACTTTAGGGAGGGCAGGGGACGGCCAATCACCCTCTCTGCAGAGCGAATCACCCGCTGCAGCTTGACAAGATCCTTAGCAGCTGCAGCGGGGAACCAGGTGATGATGGAGTGGGTGATGATGGACTCGATGATGGCCGTGTAGAACTGGGTCATCATATCCCTAGACAGTCTGAATTTCCTCAGCTGCCGAAGGAAGAACAGCCTCTGCTGGGCCTTTTTCAGGAGGGCCGTGATGTTACGTTCCCACTTTAGGTCCTGGGAGATGGTTATACCCAGGAACCTGTAGGACTCTACGGCCTTCACCTGGGTGCCTTCCAGCATGATGGGAGGGGGTGGGGCTGCGCTCCTCCGGAAGTCCACCACCATCTCCACTGTCTTTCGTGTATTTAGCTCCAAGTTGTTTTGGTTGCACCACCTCCGCAGCCGCTCGATCTCCCTCCTGTAGTCTGACTCGTCCCCCTTGGAGATGAGGCCGACCAGGGTGGTGTCGTCAGCAAACTTCAGGAGCTTGACCGAGGGGTGGATGGAAACACAGGTGTTGGTATACAGGGAGAACAGGAGGGGGGGACAGGACGCAGCCCTGTGGGGAACCGGTGCTGGTGGACCTGGAGCTGGAGATGCTCTTCCCTAGCTTCACACGCTGAGACCTGTTGGTCAGAAAGTCCGTAATCCACCTGCAGGTGGAGGCAGGTACTTGCAGCAGGGACAGCTGGTGCTCCAGGGTGGATGGTAGGATGGTGTTGAAGGCCGAACTGAAGTCGACAAACAAGATCCTGGCATAGTTGCCGGCAGTGTCCAGATGGTTTAGGGTGTGGTGCAGAGCCATGTTCACGGCGTCCTCCGTGGATCTATTTGCTCTGTACGCAAACTGCAACGGGTCCAGCTCAGGATCAGTGATGCGCTTCAGGTGAGCCAGGACAAGGCGCTCCAGGACCTTCATGACCACTGAGGTCAGGGCAACGGGTCTGTAGTCATTCAGGCCTGTGACCTTGGCCTTCTTGGGGACGGGGATGATGGTTGAAGCCTTGAAGCATGCTGGGACACGACACAGCTCCAGTGAGGTGTTGAAGATGTTGGTAAACACCGGGGCGAGCTGTTCAGCGCAGTGCTTCAAGACAGAGGGGGAGACAGAATCCGGGCCAGACGCCTTCCGGGGGTTCTGACTTCTGAGCAGCAGTTTCACCTCTCTCTCCGTAACAGAGAGGGAGGATGTGGGGTGGGAGGAGAGGGACACCCTAGTGTATGGGGGTAGTGGTTGTGGTTGTAGCTGGGGGGGTTGGAGGGAGAGGGCGGGTGGGGAACTCTCTTTCTCAAACCTGCAGTAAAAGTCATTGAGCTCGGTTCGCGAGGAGGAGGTTGTCAGCCGCCTGCGGGGACCTTGGCTTGTAGTTGGTGATGGTCTTCAGGCCTTTCCAGACCGAGGAGGAGTTCCCCTCAGAGAGCTGCTGGCGCAGTCTCTTGGAGAAGCAATGTTTTGCCTCCATCACTGCTTTGGCAAACCTGTACTTGGCCTGCCTAAACAAAACCACGTCACCGCTACGCCTGGCCCCCTCCTTCTCCGACCTCAGCCTCCTGAGATGGGCTGAAAACCAGGGCTTGTCGTTGTTGTAGATCTTCCTGGAGCGGATAGGGACACACACCTCCTCGCCGAGGCTGATGAATGATGTCACAGTGTCCGTGTATTCATCCAGGTCGTTTCCAGCCTCAGGCCCCGCCCACCCGACAAAGTCCTGGTCACAGCCCGCATTTTCCAACCATGCACAGAGTCTCTCACTCGCTTCACTGGACCACACTCTGAAGCACCGCACCACAGGTTTTGATATTTTCAATCTCTGCCTGTAGCGAGGGATCAGATGGATGAGATGGTGATCTCCATTGCCCAGTGCAGCACGGGGGACAGAGTGGTATGCCTGGCGGATAGTGCAGTAGCAGTGATCCAGAATATTCGTACCCCTAGTGGCACAAGTGACCTGCTGTCTGTATTTGGGGAGAGCCCTGCTCAGATGAGCCTGGTTAAAGTCCCCGAGCACCACAGCCAAACTGTCCGGGTAAGTACGCTCCGCCCCCGACAGCTGTTCGGTCAGTGTGTCCACTGCTGCGGTGACGTCAGCATCCGGAGGAACGTAAACACACACGAGGATGAACGCGTTAAACTCACGGGGGGAATAGAATGGGCGACAGAGTATGAAGAGAGTTTCAATGTCAATGGAACAGTGTTGTTGCAGCACTGTCACGTCGGAACACCAGCGATCGTTCACGAAGAACATTAATCCACCTCCACGCGACTTCGCCACTGCCTCGAAGTCTCTGTCGGCACGAAACGCGGAAAAACCCTCCAGCCGTACAGCCTCATCTGGGTCTGCCGGTTTCAGATGCGTCTCCACGAACGCAAAAACAGCCGTGGATTTGAAGTCGTTGTCCCGCGAAACCAGCAGCTGGAGTTCATCCATCTTATTGGGCAAGGAATTCACGTTACAGAGGAATATACCTGGGAGTGGTGGGCGCAAACTTCTCCTCCTTAGACGAACCAGACAACCACCTCGCTTCCCCCGTTGTCTTCTGGTCCAGCGTACAGCATTGGCAAAGAACGCTGTCCCTCTCACCAGGATATCCAATATATCCGTGGAACGGGTGAGTAATGTTGGAAAAAGGTCCGGTGGGGTAAAACCCCTAAAGTGCAGCAACTCTTCTTTAGTGTAAGAAGGCTCACAGGACACATACACAAAACTTAGACAGAACACAACACACGTCAGTGCCATAGCAGCCATGGACGGCGCCATCTTGTGCGTCCTGATAATGCACACTAGTACACACCAGTACACACAGTACACACTAGTACACACCAGTACACACTAGTACACACTAGTACACACCAGTACACACTAGTACACACCAGTCACCATCTGGGGTGATTTCATGAAGCTGCATTCCAAGGACATCTGACCCACAGCCAAGCCTTTGTATACATATGTTTGCACACATTGCTGTGTGTGTGTGTGTGTGTGTGTGTGTGTGTGTGTGTGTGTGTGTGTGTGTGTGTGTGTGTGTGTGTGTGCGCCCTGTGGGTACGATGTGATGCCGTTTTGGACGACCGCCCCGGTTCTGATGCGATGTCGCCATCGACTGGCCGGCCTACATGTGGCCCGTTGTTTCCAGCGCAGGTCGATGCACACGTGCACACACACATGGACACACACACACAGACCGGCACGCACTGGCGCTTACAAGCCCTGAAACACAGATGGAATTAATCTGTCCAGGAGTCTGCGTCTGTGTCTGTGTGTGCGCGTGTGTGCGTGCATGTTCTGATGGGATTACCGAGATTAGCCTGCTTTAATCCAGATGTGTGATTCCTCCAGTTGTTAACGGTGGCCAAGAGCGAGGGAAAAAAAAACAACCCACTAACGCTAATTTTAAAATAAAAGCTAATGCTAATGTGCCGTTTTTAAAGCAACTCCTCCACCTTCTTCTTTTTCTTCTCCTTCTGCTTCTTCTTCTTCCCCTCGTCCTGCGCCGTCAGCTTCCCTTCCTCCCCCCAGCAGAGAGAGAGAGAGAGAGAGAGAGAGAGAGAGAGAGAGAGAGAGAGAGAGAGAGAGAGAGAGAGAGAGAGAGAGAGAGAGAGAGAGAGAGAGAGCACTTACTACCACTTAAAGCACCGCCGCGCTGGAAGAGGTGTGTGTGCGTGTGTGTTTGTGCGTGCGTGCGTGTGTGTGTGCGTGCACTGTAAAACACTGGTCTGATGGCTCCCCTGGGTGTTTCAGAAGCCAGCAGCCGCTTCTCTAAAGTTCAAGCAATTACATTTTCCAAGCGGCTGCCATTTGCCAAACACTCTGTAGCCGCGTGTGTGTGTGTGAGGTATAGTGTGTGTGTGAGGTATTGTGTGTGTGTCCCTGTGATTGTTTGTAACTGCTGTGCATTATGTTTTTTTATGATTCACTCCTCCCCTCCCACGTAAAAACCCTCACGTAGAAACACGCTCCAGAAAAGGGGGCGTGTCTTGAGAGTCGACACCAAATTTGTATTGGCTGGGTGCTGGGTCACATGACACGAGAGTAAGCAGTTATTTCCCCTGCTTCGAAAAAAAATTTTAAAAAAAGAATTGTCCCTCAATAGTAGAGGAAGAGCTCCGAAGAAGAAGAAGAAGAAGATTGGGAGGCCAGGGTCACATGATGGCCAGGGTCACATGATCATGATAACCTGTGGCAGGTGTCGCGGCTGAGCTAAAGGCTGCAAACACAAACTTTTCTTTATTTATTTATTTCCTTCTATTTAACTCTGAGTGTTTGTCAGGAAGCAAGAAAATATTCAATCAAATGTTGCATGATTATTTTTTTTATTTTAATTTTTTTTAAGCATCTGCCGGGGAAAAAAAAAAAAGAGAGAGGGGGGGACGAGCTAGGAGCTAGGAGCTAGTTAGCGCTGACGGTTTGCCGTCCCGCTGCCGCTTCCACCGCCGTTCTCAGGGACGCGGTCCGCTGGAGCTGAGTGCTGGCGGTCCGTGTGTGTGTGTGTGTGTGTGTGTGTGTGTGTGTGTGTGTGTGTGTGTGTGTGTGTGTCAGTGAGCAGAACAGGCCTGACAGGATGACAGCTGTCACCAATGAAATAGAGAGAAGAAGAAGAGGAGGAGGAGGAGAGACGCTGCCTCAAGGGAACACACACACCCACACACACACACACACACACACACACACACACACACAAACCTTCCAGGGCTAAGCCCTGGAAGGTTTGTGTGTGTGTGTATATATATATATATATATATATATATATATATATATATATATATATATGTGTGTGTGTGTGTGTGTGT
>NW_027466198.1:582500-612500 GCF_046127955.1 Nelusetta ayraudi | reverse complement strand
ACAAAAGGCAGAGACAGTCCCTGAATGCAAATCCAACAAACACAAGGAGATACCTTTTGGCCCTCGGTGGTTCCTTTCCCGCGACATGTAAATCATGTTAGTTAATTACAATAGGTGAGATTGATACAGTTGTAACCCCCGTCTTTGAAGAACTTCCATTGTTAGAGAAAACACTTCAGGATGTGGATTTGACTGTCTTACAAAAGTAACACACTAATTAAACTGTACATGTACTGTACATATGTGATCTTGTGTTGATAATAGGGCTGGGGCGATACGGCTAACCCACGATTCGATACTGTGACGATATTTGGCCCAAGATAATGACAACATCACGACACACGATATCTTCGATATCTTCGAAATTTTGCAGACGATATGTGACTGAAAAAGAAAAAAATACCCATAAAAAGGAAAATGCCTGTGATCTTGCATTTATTCCAAAACTTTGTATAATGTACAAACAAACGTGCACTGCACAAGCAAACATATTAAAGTGCATGAACATTAATAACTTTCATGTAAACAAGGACAGTGCTTTCTGGTAATGTAAAGTCAGTAGCAACTTGTTTTATCTCAACTTGGGGACTTGGGATATACAAACCGACGGGAAGATGAAAGAGGGAAAAAAATCCTTTCACTGCCCCGATTCTGAAAATCAATAAAAAATGATGCAGACAAAATAAATAAATAAATAACCGCGTCCCCAAAATATACGGGACAAAGTGAAGTGCGTCCCCCATCAGTTCATTACGGGACAGGCTTTTTAGTTGCCAAATATGGGACAATCGCGTATTTTACGGGAGGGTTGGCAACCCTATCTAGACCACAGACGGAAATTAAATGAGGTTTTGTCATTTTCCCTAAAAAACGGGACAAATTGTGTCCCGGGAGAGATTTTATCTTTCCCGGGACAGGTGGACAGGTGGTGTTTGGAAAAAAATATTGATATTTGCAGTCAGTGTATCGATTATTTATTGCGACAGAAAGGACAACAATATATTGCAATATTGATTTTTTTTTTTTCACCCACCCCTAGTTGATAAGTGTATGAATAATTGTGTGGCAGCTGGGGAAACCCTGCCAGATGACTCCACGACGGTCTCCATGTGGTCCAGCAGCACAGCCTCACTGAACCACACGGGATTGGACGGGATGTCTGTGTGAAATGCAGTCTCAACAGCTGTTGGTACTGTCTATAAAGTCAACAGAGTCAACTTAGGATAAGTGTTCATTTTTAAAATAAAAAGTTGCACAGTTTGACAAATACACGATTGGGGAAAAAAAAAAAAAAAAAGAGGGATGAACAGGTTACCTCAACCTCCTGTCCAACAAAAGTCCATTCAGGAGCAGGTCCATACACTGGCATGTGGACAGAACCTGTCACAACCACTCTGGGAGACATCCTGGGCGATGATTGGTTGTGGCACAACACCCCTGGCCTAGGTGAAGGGGGTGCGAGCTGATGGAGCATGCAGCATGCAGACGCTCCACCAAAATCAGTCCTGAGGTGCACCTAAACAGAAAACAACATGTTAACACATATTTGTCATATCAAATGAAGAGCAAGTAAGGCTGAAGAAGGCAAAACTTACACCATCATAACACCACCATGTACAGCTGACGAAGGGGGAGGTGATCGGCCATATACACAAATGTTAAACCTGGAAGAAGTGTCACATAATTAATTATGTAATCACACAATTCTAAGAAATATCTGTTAGGACAGTGTCACTGAAGAGAAAAAAATACAACAAAAATATGTATTTTACACACCCATGCGTGCAGCAACACGATGATATACTTGACGTAGCGCTGTTTGTAGTTCTGGCTTGACAGTCAGGCGAGGTGGAAAGTCAAGCACAAACACCTACAAAATAGTTGTATATAAAAAAAAAAAACCCAAACAAACATAAAAATGCAAAATAAATTCATGAATATTCTTGTTATTGAACTATGGATCATGGAATTACTTGATATTGATAAAACAAAGTGGCGATGACGTTCATGTGTTCAAATTTGTTTGTCACAGCAGATAAACAAACCTTGGGCCAGCGGTCCAACACAGTTGCCAGTAGCGCAGCAAAATTCTGGGCGGAGTCTGTTACAAGCCCGTGTTCAAGGTTGTTGCCCGGGGCGAGAACACAAAACCATCCACAAGTGGACAGAGATGTGAGTCTCCCACCACCAGAACAAAAACATAAAGAAACTCGTGGCTTGACAAAATCACGACCCATACCTTCTTGTCTGGTTGCTGGGCCTTAAGAACGAACTTGCACTGTTTTGTCAGTCAGGAGCAAAACGGGCCATCGTCGCACCCAGGTCGCTGACCAGTACCGCGCCCTGTGTAAATTGACAAAAAAGAAAAATCTAAATATGTTTTTGGAAGATTTATTTGGAATACAACATAACAACACAGGCAGAACATGAAATCATGAACGTGGAAGTACTCACGACGTTCAAAGTCCTTCCGAGGTGGAAAAGGTGTCCAATCCCGTTTTTGCTCCAGGCGTCGTTTCATGGCCAGAGAGCGACGGAATGCCTTGGTGTTCGGCATCTGAACAATGAAATGAAAGATTGTGTCATTTTCAATGAAGGACAATGATAACACAAGTTTACAGAAAAAAGTGATGTTTTCTCACACACGACATCAAAACACAGAAAGGTTTCTGTACCTTTGCAGCTGGAGACGATGAGCTGAAATCAATAAAGCAAAAGAAAATGTGTATGTGTACTCTTGGACCCTAACCCTAATGCCATACAAGTCTATGGGGTGAAATTTCCACTTTGTCCTACAGATATGGGGCCACTTGCTTTTTCATCAGGAGCCCCCAAGAAGCACCCACGCCAAATTTGGGGCTTCTAGTACTTGAGGAACCCGGAAACCCTAACCCTAATTTCAGCTAACCCTAACCCTAACCCTAACCCTAGTTTCAGCCTTATTGTTAACCCTAATTCAATGCAAGTCTATGGGGTGAATTTTCAACTTTGTCCTAGAGACATGGGGCCACTTGCTTTTTCATCAGGAGCCCCCAAGAAGCGCCCACGCTAGATTTGGGGCTTCTAGCCAATGAGGAAAAATTTGGAGCAGACACGAAAGGGTTACAGCTGAGAAGGCACTTAAGATCCTCAAAGGACTGTTGCCACTCACTAGACCAAACAAATGGTTTCAATGGACTGGTTAATTCTTCTCTCGTGGCCGGCAGCTCCACTGCCTTGGTGCTGGAGATGCCCGCTCAGGGGCGCCGCCAGGAATTTTGGGCCCCCTTCAAAAAAAACAAAAACAAATGGGCCTCCTTTGCGCAGCGCTTGTCAAAAGCTTCACATCACTCAAAAAATACAGTATAGTTCAATAATAGTGCTTGAGTCCATCTTTGACAGTGTCAATGTATTTTTATTGTGAATTCTCCACAAAGCAAACTCTTAACATTGATGAATGATTCATGAAAAAAACACTTGATGTTTCACGGACAAAGTTGAGCTTTGACCTTCATAGACTTGCACTGCATTAGGGTTTAGCGATAAGGCTGGAATTAGAGTGAGGGTTTCGGGGTTCCTCATGGGCTAGAAGCCCCAAATTTGGCATGGGTGTGTCCAGGAGGATCCTGATGAACCTGAAAGTGGCCCCATGTCTCTAGGACAAAGTTGACCTTTGACCTCCATAGACTTGCATTGAATTAGGGTTAACGATAAGGCTGAAACTAGGGTTAGCTGAAATTAGGGTTAGGGTTTCGGGGTTCCTCAAGAACTAGAAGCCCCAAATTTGGCGTGTGCGCTTCTTGGGGGCTCCTGATGAAAAAGCAAATGGCCCCATGTCTCTCGGACAAGTTGACCTTTGACCCTCATAGACTTGTATGGCATTAGGGTTAGCGATAAGGCTGGAATTAGAGTGAGGGTTTCGGGGTTCCTCATGGGCTAGAAGCCCCAAATTTGGTGTGGGTGTGTCCAGGAGGATCCTGATGAACCTGAAAGTGGCCCCATGTCCCTAGGACAAAGTTGACCTTTGACCCTCATAGACTTGTATGGCATTAGGGTTATCGATAAGCGATACAAACCTGGTGAGTTTCAGACTTAGTGACTCTACGTACATGAATGTATGGGGTACCCCGTCCTTACCTTGTTCCAACCTTCCCTCCACAAACCTGGCTGTCCAGTGCCGAAGTCAAAGTGAGAGAGAGAACAAAGAAGGAGGAGGGCCTGTGACGCCGCTGCTGATTGGCTCGTTGGTCGGTTGAATGAGCCAATTGTAGAGCTCCCCTCGGTGTCCACACACTGCAAAATATATCTAAGAAATAAACACTTAAATTGAGAAAGAACAGGCTAGAAACAAGTCAAATTATCTGCCAATGCAGTAAGATATTTAGACTTGGTAAGATTTCTTAAAATAAGACGATATATCTAGGCATTTGAAGAATGGAAAAACTCTTGAAATAAACAGTAAAGCACTCATTCCAAGGACTGTACTCAGTCAAATAAACTTGATACTAGCTTCTCAATTCTTTTTTCACCTTTGCTTCTTTCTTAATTTGAATGAAAAGATCTTAAAACCAGACCTACTAACAGTGCAATTCTTCTTAATTTAAGTGTTCACAATATTAGCTTTTTTTTCTCAAAATGAGACAAAGCATCCACCCCCCCTACGCCCATTCCCCCCAACAAAAAAAAAATTCAGCAAACAGAATTAATATTGTCAACAACTATTTATTCACTTAAATTGCTGACAGTGCCTTCACTGCCTTGTAATAAAAACGTCACTAAGGCATTGCATCTTAAAACAACCTCAAGCAATCATTTCTAGAACGCAAGTAACAATTGTTACAATATTCTCTCAGTTACACAAAAAAAAAAAAAAAAAAAAAACAGTATGGGGACAGCATATAGTGTTGTGTTCCTATCACCACTGATAACATGTTTGTTCCAACAGACTCCCACCCACCCTCAAGTTACAACTACCAGGGGAGTCTATCACTACCTATGCCTAGTACACAGCTCTACTCCCCAATAAAATCTTTCCATTCTGCCATGGTCTTTTTTGTATGAGGCTGTGGTGTCTCACTCATGGATAGTGTCCTGTAGCACTTCTGTCTGAATGACAGAGAGAAGGGTTGCCACACACTTTTGGATATGTGAGGTGCAGGGCATAGTAGTAACCCATCAGATGAAGCAGACCGTCACTCAAGTCTTCCGTGGCTCCAAGACAGATGAGACAGCGGGTCCCATCAAACAGCAACACAGGAGTGCAGAAAGACCTCTTCTGCGAGTACATTGTGGGATCTTCTGTTGGCTAAAGAAAAAGAAGAAGGAAACGCCACATCCATGCATGGAACTATGAAGTGTTGAATGTGAGAAAATGCAAACAAACTTTCACCTGAATGACATGAAGCAGTGCCTCACTGGCATGTCCCAGCTTCTTCGGTGGTGGACTTGGTGAAGGAAAGAGTGTGGGGAGTGCCCTGAGCAGCGCGATGGAATATTCCACTGGAATAGAACAAATCAACTTTGAGTTCAAAGTTAGTCTTCCTAAAAATGAGTCTTATTAGGTTTGTGTTGACCACAAAAAAAATCTTATTTTTTCAGCATGAAGAGTATTACCATTCTGCATCTATTCATTCAGCGCAACATAAACCATCCTATGTCCAAGGAAACAGCTACACAGTCAATTAGAGACACAGCAAAATGACTCACCTACATCCAGCGTTATGCGTGGCTTCATCACTTCATTTTTTTTCCAAACACCATAAAATTACACATTGGTGCAGAAGTCTTCCCATCTCTTTTTTTAGTTCATCAATGAATTTTCTGTTGCCCTTATCCAGAATGCGCCGCAGCTCATTCATCGCCTATAATGCAAGTCAATGTTAAAATCTGCAAAAATGCTTGCTTTTCATCATAAACCAAAACAAGTTAATCACTTACACGATAAAGATCCTGGATGCATATCCATGTGTCAAGGATCTTTAGTTGGCCTTGTCCTGTTCTTTCAGAACATCACTATCAATGAAGGATCTTCTTGCTTGAAACTGCAGGTGCAGAATTTGGGAGAAAGCATCTTGGTTGGGTTTTGGTTTCTTGTACAGCTCCTGCAGGGTCTGATAATGTCTGGCCTGTGCTGTCAGACCATCTTTGGCTGATGAAATGGAGGAGACAAATCAGTAAATCAGTCAAATGGATGAAATTGTTTGGAGCGTCAAAATATATCAAATGACAATTCAAATGTAAAAATGCCTGTGATATATCATGATATCCAAAACTATCATAACATTGCCTAGCTTTCATACATTGTTATTATTATTAAAATGGACATGTTTCTACTCACGTGAAGTGTGGCCATTATCAGAACTGCGCCCTGGTGTGTGACACAAAATAATTGTTGATCCACCAATTGAGTCTGCATCATGATCTTCTTCTTGGTCACTTGCTGAGAAGTCAGTGCGATGCCTTTTCTTCTTGTGGCCCCTCTCTGGTGAATCTCTTGTGAAGATTCTTGTAAGTGCTCGCTTGGTAAATAAAATTTCACTCATTGAAAGAACAAATAAAGATGGAAAGTGAACATGCACAGATAAAAAAAAGTATCAGCCAAAAATAACCACACGCTTCAAAATCTAAGTGCGCAAAATAATATAATCACTTACATGTTTCATTGTTTTGTCTTAATCCTTCAGCATGGGATAATAATCCACTAGTCTTTGAGACATTGCAGTGACTTCATGCTTAGAAGGGTACCAGACCCCCTCTCCTTGCTGACTGGCTCTCAAGATAGAAATCATGCTGGTGACAGTGTTTGTCACCAGCCTGCATCTCAGCTCTTTGAACATGACACATTTCCCCTCACTGGCAGGGCGGGCCATCTGGAAGTAGTGCTTACGAGCTTGCTCCAACTCACTGTCTGTATAGAGGGTGGGCAAACGTTTTTAGCAACGGGCCACATGACAGACCTGCATCGAGTCGGCGGGCCACAGAAGGGGGGGTTGTAGGTAGGTACAGAATTAGTCCGGGTGCAGAATCGTTCTGGGCGTAGTGACTGCCCGATACGGCAACTCCATTGGGAAATACCTCTACATCGCGGTTGAACGTGATATATGGATAGATCACGGTCAAAACGCTATTTCGCAAGTGATAGATAGATAGATATATAGATAGATAGATAGTGTGTGTTGAATACATACATTCGTATATATATGTATATATATATATATATATATATGTGAAGAGAGAGAGAGAGAGAGAGAGAGAGAGAGAGAGAGAGAGAGAGAGAGAGAGAGAATTTCGTGTATACAATATAATACAAAGTACAGTAAATACGGCAGGGATTGACAGAAAAAAAAAGATAACCTTAATCAACCGATGTAGTTTGTCCTAATAGAGTTGCCGTATGTGACGTTGTTGGCATTCGCCCACTGGACAGAGGCGACTGCCAATTACGTCACATACGGCAACTCTATAAACGTACCGCGATCTATCCATATATCACGTTCGAACGCGATGTAGAGGTATGTCCCAATGGAGTTGCCGTATCGGCAGTCACTTCTGCCTGGAACGATTCTGCACCCGGACTAATTCTGTACCTACACCTCGTTGACGGGGGGGAAGCACGCTATCGCTATCGCGCTACACTAACTCGGCAAAGTTACGTGCCGACAAAGTTTCGTTGGGGGGTTATGACTGGCTTCACGCGGGCCGGACAGAGACACGCAGCGGGCCGGATGTGGCCCGCGGGCCGGGGTTTGCCCATGTCTAGTATAGACAACATATTGTGGAGGAGCAGGAAGCTGTGGGGTCCTCTTTGGGCTGCTTTTCACCAAAGGAGTGGATGTCTGAGGACAGATTGGAGATGTTCCTCCTGGTGAAGACACAGTTCCTGGCTTCATTCGGGGCAGCCTTGTCTGGTACGGTGGAATTCTCAGCCGAGAGGAAACCAGATCCAAAACATTATGAACAGGAGAGAAACAATAGACCCAATTAGGAAAAAAGAAAAAAGAAAGTGTTATGCTCGATGTTTTCAGAGCAAAGTAGGTAACCAATCACATCTACACTAATAAGGGCCCAAATCCGTTTCCTCCTGAGAAAGTGTTCTGGTCCAGGAAAAAGGTCTCTCAAATCATCACGACAGAGGGTGTGGAGCAAGGCTTCATCGATGTAGGCAGCTATAAAGACAGTCCAATCATTAACAAACGTACATTTTTTAACTGATGCAACGCACTGAGGGACGCAAAGATTGCACTCCGGCGCAGGTGTGATTGATGACGTGAAGGTGGGGGCAAACCCACCTGCCACATAGTTAATTAATTAAATTAATTCATTAAAGTGCTTTTTGAACCTTTGGCCGCTCCGTAGATTGTGGAAACGGGAAATGAATTGACTCACAGCACACAGTCACACGCTTGCAGCCGGCTTGTAAGCACAACAAAAAAAAGAAAAAGACACTGAGCGTAGATGAGCACTAGGAAGGACTAACATGGATAAGGCGTCAATTGTAAATGGAAAGTTCCACTTCAAAACCCTGCCAGATGGCAGTCTTGACGGGACAAAAGTGATATGCATTTACTGTAAAGCTGTATTTAGTTTCCACCTAAGTACGAGCAGTCTAACTTTCACTTGTCTGCGAAGCATACAGCTGACGCGGAGAGCCCTCCGCCCCCTTCTGAGGTAAAGCAAACCACGTTGGATGGTGTGGCACGGAGACCACTGGCCGCGTCCACCACACGCCAACTTTCAACAGCCAATTAAAGTGGTGGAGGACGAGGGTCTGCGCGATATCATATATATTATACTGACTATGGATGAATATGACACTGACTGGATGATTATGGCACTGACTGTGGATTACTATGGATGCTGAACAGCTGTTATAGGCTATACTGCCTAACTGCACTATATCAGTTGAGTCCTGTACTGTATTGCACTGCCCCCTGTTTAATGCACACTTTATTTATTGTTTTGATTTAATTTAATTGATTTTGTGCATCACAGTTTGATGCAATGCATAAGTGTCATCCTTTTGTCTTAATGGCTGCTGAAAAAAGGGGGATGAATAGTTCAAGTTCGAGTTGAAAAGTAAAATAGAGAAATTTTGGTAGTACTAGTAATCATTACTATGTAATGTTACAGTTATGCCCATCTGTTATCTTTGTTGGGCTTGAGTTTATGATTATTTTTTTTACCCTGTGCATCTTTTGTTTTGTTAGTAGTACTTGGCATTGCTCCAACACGAATAAACATGCTGCATCCCACTAGATGGCGCATTTGCCTTATTTACAAGCACCACGGTCATCGGAGCTGATCGCTGCCACTCTCAGCAGCGTGCGTCTACTAAGGTCTACTAAGATTCCACAATCTATTACACCTCGTAAGCAAAACAGGCTACAGGTAAAATTAAACATCTTCAGTTGAGCAACTCAGGCAAGTTAAACTGATTTAAAAACAAACAAACACTATAATACTAGGAAAAGAATCCTCTATATGTCAATAAATACAACAGATTGAGTATTCATTAAAAAAAAAAAAAAAATGCTTACTTTAAATAAGAAAATCCAACAAACCAACAAGTGCAACACTAAAAAGCAAACCAACAATCAAAATAATGCTTAACTGCCTTAGTTTCGTCCCACACTTATCAGCTTAGCTACTAAGAATAACACACATTATTCACCTGGACAGAAGGAGGTTCTGAGGAACGTGTTGGTCCTGGAGCGTCCTGGAGCTTCCTGGTCAGGATGTTCGGGAGATCCCTCTGGCTCAATGTCTGGAGCGCCAACATATTTTAGAATTGCTCCTGCAGAGACAAAGCTCATTAGATCATCAAGCAAAACAGATCAGAAGCACATTTTCCTATTTTATTATTATAGTGATGTTGCAGTAATATAGGAAAATTAAAAATTCATTTGTTTTTAAATTAAACATTATGGTTGCAGTGTCCCTTTAAAGCTTTTACCCAATTACAAAACTGTCATTTTTAAGAGTTTTTGGCATTACTTTACACACTGTACTAGTTAAAGTAATAAAACTAAGATAAATGACCCACTGCCACAACAGTCTAAAATAGTCAACACCATGCCAAATAAAGTATTTCCATAAAATATTTCTTTGAATTATAAAACAGTAGCACATTTCTAATGAAGGGCCTACAAAATACAAACTAAGCTTAGTAAATTCATCCTAAATTAAGGCTAAAATAACATTAAGAGTCAAATATGTGAGAGACAACTTCCACTGAACAATAACAGGGGACTGACTACAACAACAACTACAACATGCCCTCCCTCCCGCCCTCCCTGTTAGAATGTGAATAAACGGGTGTGGAGTCAATCAGTCATTCCCATGGCAGGATAGGCCAACTTGGCAGGACATGGTCAACTTTCATAAAACAAACAAAAACGCTGATTCATGACGAACAAATATTAGCCAGCCAGCTAACATTTATCCGACGCTAGCTAGCTAGCTGGCTAGCAGGACAAATAAACAAACTTGGGGAGGGAGGCAACAGCGTTTCCCCTCCACCTCTCCAGCCCACATCACAAACAAATAACTTACCTTTCCCCTTTGCAAGTTTTTCTTGATCAGTTTTCTTTTCCTTCCGTTTGTCCGCACCGCTGGGATAAGTCCTTTTTGATGCCATTATGGTGTCTGTTTGTTTTTAATCCTCTCGCTAACGGGAACGAATGGTAGCTGTCAATCATTCACGTCATACCTGTGCGTCGCCAGGCCCGCTACGTCACAACCTGCGTGACAGTGCGGCAAGCCCCCAGAGTCCAAGATGGCGTCCCATTGCTTTCAATGAAGTTGCTCACCCAACGCATGGCTCCCAAAAACTTTTTGACTTCCGCATTGATGGGATAATAGAGCATGCGCAGTTGTGTCAGTGTGGAGACCGTCACTGACAGACGTGCGCGCTCACGAACCGTACAAAATTCAACATGGAAATCAATGTATTTTTTACGGAACAACTGACGATTGTTGTTTGGAAATTTTAGAAATAATAATGATGATGATGATGATGATCATTATTATTATTATTATTATGATTATTATTATTATAGTATTATTATAATAATATACTATTATTTGTGTCTTAAACAAGTGAGCAATGTGCCACTGAATAATAAATGATAATTCTTTGAAGCAACTCTCTTTGGAAAGCAGACAAAGTAATGAAATGATTGGTCTATTTATTTCATCAGAACTAAAAAAAATTAAAAAAAATAAAAACTCAACGATCTTGAAAGTTCCTCCCTGAAAGTTCCTCCCTTTCTCTTGCACCTGTCGATGTGTGTCGCTAACACAAATTTGCAAATATTTTGTCGTCCTCATGGAATTAAACAGCACATCATGTTAAATTATCAGCGAGTGCTCTCTCTCTTTTCATGCAATTCATCACGCTTAACATGTAATGCTGAATCATGAAAGCTATGGAGCAAAAAATAATAATTACATAAACGACTATCCCAGCTGTCTTAGGGCGAAGGCAGGGTGACACCCTGGACAAGTCGCCAGTTCATCGCAGGGCCACATAGAGACAAACAACCATTCACACTCACATGCACACCTACGGACAATTTAGAATGTTCAATTGACCTCACGTGCATGTTTTTGGAGTGTGGGAGGAAGCCGGAGAACCCGGACAGAACCCACGCAGACACAGGGAGAACATGCAAACTCCACACAGAAAGGTCCCAGGTCCAGGCCCCGGAATCGAACCCACGACCTTCTTGCTGTGAGGCGGCAGCGCTAACCACTGCACCACCGACTATTTTATTACTTAGTTGAAAATGCCATTTTATTTCATTTAACAAAGCATATCATTATTTCATCATGCATTTAATTGTTTTGTGGTCCTGTGTTTTAGTGCTTCATAATTGTATTCTGTTGTCAAATTTGCCCATCAAAGTCAAATTAGTAATCCTCTACATCAGTTTAAGGAAAACCAATTCTAGGTAATGCATTGCAGATCTTGTAGCACCTGTTACAATGGAAAGAAATGTATACATAATAAGTACGTCTGTGTGCCCGATATTTTAGCTAACACTAAACTTTCTGCACAACTGTCTGCATTGTGCTTTTTCTTTGGCCACAGAGAACAGAAACGTCTGTAGTTCTTTGTTCACCCATGGTACAGTTTCATAAGCTTTTCAGTTTTTAATACGTGTTAATGTAAAAATCCACACGCGAGGCATTTAAAAATGGCGGTTTTGGTCTTTCGTGAAAGACTGCCTTTGGCCAATCAGTGTCCTGAACGTTGCTACTTCACCCTTATGGTCTCAGCTCTGCTCGCTTCGAACCCCAACGAGGCAGGTACCAAAATCCTAACCCCTGGCAACGTGACAATTGTTTTTTTCAATTGAAGTTTTCGTTATTTTGTTCGTTTTCGTTATACTATTATAACCGTGGTCAGGACCTCCAGTGAGAAGATCCACTGGAGGACATTTAGAGCAAACAGTCAGACAACAGCAGCTTCACCACATCAGCTGAAAAATGGAGTTTGGATGCTTTCAGCTTCAAGTCGTGGACAGAAAATGATGCTCACACTGTCACACTGATGTTTTCTTCTCCAACCTTCTCTCAGCTCCAGAGGTTGGTGGTCTGCAGGAGCTTCTACAGCAGCAGAAGATCAGTCTGGAGAGGAGATGTGAACGTGTGACTGAAGGTGAAGAAGCAGGAAGTCAAACTCTCCTCAACAGCATCTACACTGAGCTCTACATCACTGAGGGACTGAGTGAGGAGGTCAACAGAGAGCATGAGGTCAAACAGCTGGAGACCAAGAAGACCAAGAAGACCAAGGAGATCCTCCACGACCGTCCAATCAGGTGCAGCCAGATCTTTGAAGCCTCACCTGAGCAGCAGGGACTCAGGGAGTCAGAGTGGTGCTGACCAGGTCTCTGGGCTGGACTGGGAAGCCTTGGGGTCCCACTGGAGGAGCTGGAGGAGGTGACTGGGTCCAGGGAAGTCTCGGGGTCTCTGCTGAGGCTGCTGCCCCCGAGACCTGACTCCGGATACGGCAGTAGAAGATGGATGGATGGATGGATGGATGGATGGATGCCAGGTGATAGAACATTTCATAAAAACAGACTCTGCATTATAACTTCTATTACACTCTAAATAACTCACTCCAATATAACTGCACTCGTCCTTCTCTCACATTACATTGGATCACAATGACCAAACAACACAACAAAGACAATGATCCAACTGTACTGCCACGTCCAGACTCTGTGTAGGTCTGTAGGCCTCTTGGACCTTCATGTGAACCACTGCGTGTTGACTGGAGGTGAAACATGACTGACTGCTGTCCTCCTACCTGGACAATGCAATCTCACTTTCATTCTGCTGCAGATGGCCATTTTCATTTTACACCGTCCAAATTTACAGCTCAGGGCGCTGGGACGAATTCCAAATTGTGTGCAGATACAGGCCTACACTTCAAATAATTATGAGAAAAATCCAACGTAAAGAGAGCACTTCCATTAGGAAATAGTCAACATGAAATTTCGTCTTCTACTGACACCTGCTGGTCAAACTGAATAGTTGCAAATATTGTGAAGAAGTTGTCATCTAATTCTAATCCTAAACAATATGGCCATTCGAAGTGAAGTATTAAGACAATTAATCAGGTTTGTACTGCTTGATTGAACACATTCATCCCGTTCCAGTGCACTAAAACCCACTTCCCTTCAGGACCGTGTCAGCGAAGCCAAAACTTCCTTGAGTGACGTTGTGTCCCAGCATGCAATGCGAGCTAGCGATTCACAATACTATTCCATCACAAACATGGATGTAAAAAATAAAAAGGGACGAAAAATGAAACTTCAGGAACAACAACCATTGCAATACAAGCAGAACTGGGCCGAAGTTTTATATAAGTTTTATATTATGTGCTGGGTGCTCGTCACCCCACCAACCACCTCGGAGAAGGTCTAACAGGAGAAGCTTGCTGGCGGAAATGATGCACTACAAGTGGATGTGACGCTCATGAGTGCGATGGATGTGGTAGAGCAATGCTCCAGAACCCGATTAAGACTACTCTCCCTCCACTTTTTTTGTTTTGTATGAGCGTTTAAAAAAAACAACATCATGATAATCGAATAAGCTTTGGTTTATTAATCAGAATTAAAACAAGTAGGTTTTGCCCTTACAAGGTTGTAGTTTTGTTATAGATGAGTTCCTTTGTTGTAGTTTGGCGCTTGAAAAACTATATATGGGATGTACCATGACTTGAGGGATTTCCTCATCCCATCCCAGCTTGGTTCTGATGCTGAATGTGAATGTATCTTGTTGCTGTACATCCCACTGAGCTCCAAGGGCCCTCTCCATAGGGAGCTGGTCTCTGTCAAGGTTAAGTGTTTTTACCTCTTTAGCTCTCTGCTCTTCAGGAATGGCGGCCAGCACCGAGCGATGATTGCTCACCCACTTATTGAGCTTAAATCCACCTCTACCGCACAGGTCTGTTAGCTGCTGGTACACATGTATTGCTTGTTCCACCGTGCTGACGGCCTTTAGACAATCATCCACGTAGAAATGTTGACAAACAGTGTTTATAACCTCGGCTGGGAAGTCATGCTGATTGTCGTCGAGGATTGGGGCTTGGGGATGACACTGCCCCAAAGATGTGGACCAGCATCCTGTGCTCTTGTAGGTCCTTTGTAATGTCCCCATCTGGCCACCAGAGGAAGCGTAAGAAGTTTACATCCTGGTTGGAAACTCTTACTTGATGAAACGTTCCCTCAATGTCAGTCATGAATGCTACAGGGCCTTGGCGAAAACGAAGCAGCACAACTAGCAGTGTACTTGTCAAATTGGGACCCTGCAGGAGCTCTTTATTTAATGATGTTCACTCACTTTCAATCACACAGCCACTAAAAAACCTGATTGTGATTGAGAGGTCCTCAGCAGCCAATCACTGTTGGGAGTCCAGCCTTCAAACACTCCTCCTGAATCCACAGTCACATCTGTGAGCATCTGGAACTTTGGCCCCGATCCTCCACACCACACAACTTGGGATGACAGCGCCACCTACCTGTATCCTTTCAGCAGCCAGTCCCATGTTCTGACCCGTTTCCACTGTGGCCTGTTGTGTCATCTGGTCCAAAGTCTGGATCATCAGTGTCCAGGTTCATGGAATGAGTCAGTGTGCCGCCGTCCTGTGATGTCATGATAGAGAATCACTCTATTTATACTAATGTGCAGAACCACTGGAGTGTGGAAGCAGACAGTTACCATAATCCAAATGAAAAAGCAACAGCAGAAATGCTTTTTCATTTTAAGAACGTGGCTGCATTATTTGACTCATAAATAAAACCACCAATAAGTCCATTATGGTCCGAGTATGTTTTGGTCATTGGATTGAAAAACCAAAAACAGACGCTAATTTGTTTTTCGTTTTACAAAGAAAAAAAACACAAATATGAAATATGAGACATTTTTCCTTTTAACGGTGTGATATTGAATACAAGAACATTTGAAAATGGCTTGATTCTATTTTTATAGTTTGAAGAACAAAAAATAAAATCACGAAAACACAAAGACAAAAAACAGTGCGTTTTACCCTCGTCTTTGGAGAGAGGTACGAGATCAGCAAGTTAGAGGCCCGTGTTGACTCAGGCAGAGCGCTGCAGATTTGCTCACTGGTTGTAGGAGAAAAGCTAATTGTTCATTGTAAATGTCTCTGGAACCCTACTCGGAAATCATTTTTCACATGGCAAGACAAGGCAAGGCATCCTCACAAGTTTCTGAGCGGACATCGCTGGAAAGTGGCAGGACAAGAGGTTCCTCTGCAAGAAATGTGAGAAGAGTTTGTGCTAAACATGGATGGCCTAAATGTGAAGGGGCTCCCCGATACACAGCTGGAGATCGAAGTGGCAAAAGCAATAACTGAGGTGTTGTAACAACTCCACTGGCAGATTAAACACGCTTCACAATGCTTCTGTGCTACGACTGAAAACCCTCCAGTGAACCAAAATTGATCAATTAATTCCAACATCCCCCCTTTTGATACATGGTCTAAACCGTGCGTCAATTTAGCGAAATGTGGAAATAAATGTTTTGGCAGACACGGGTTATCGTTTGGTCCCACCCAAATGTCAGTAACGTGGTCCCAGCATGCGCCGGCGGAGCGCCAAGCGGCCTTCTCCTTCGCTGTGGCGAGGGACTGCATTTCAGCCAGTGATGCATCAGCCTCCTCAAATGAGGCTGTCATCATCGGGGCTGACGAGGGTGCAGGCTGCCTCGCAGCGGACTTTGCTGCCGCGTCAGCTCTGGCGTTGCCCTGGGAAACAGGGTCACGAAGGTTAGTGTGAGCAGAACATTTACACACTGCTATTTGGGAGGGCAAAAGTATGGCTCGCAAGAGGTCAGCAATAAGCACATGATTTAACACCGGCTTCCCGTCTGACTTGAGGAAGTCCCTGCATTTCCACAGTGCCCCAAAGTCATGAACGACACCAAACGCATAACGGGAGTCTGTGTAGATTGTGACAGACTTGCCCTCTGCAAATCTACACGCTTCAGTTAGCGCAACCAGCTCTGCCCCTTGTGCTGAGAGGTGACATGGAAGGGAGTCAGAGCAGATGACCTCCGAGTCGGAGACAACTGCGTAACCAACTCTGTTGGCGCCTTTGTCGTCCCGGAATGCTGAACCATCTGCGTAGAAAACAAAATCAGCATTAGCAAGGGGTTCGTCAGATCAGGTCAGGTCGGGGGGAGAAAATTGTGTCTAGCTCTGCAAGGCAGTTGTGTGTGGGTTGGGCACGTTCGGTGCCCTGGCGTGGACAGCAGCGTTAACTGCTCTCAAATGTTGAACAAACTTCCAGTCATCACGTTGAGGAGGAACTCTGGCCTTTTTTACAGGGAACATGGGCGTGCGCACTGGCGAGTCGGGGCATGGGACAATGACACCTGCTTCGAGAAGAGAATCAAAAACAGGAGTGATCCCTTCAACAGTTTCTGGCTTCAGAGGATATTGCGGCTGGTTGGGCCGAATATCACTTTTGGGTGTGATCTTCACCCGTTCGGCACCTTTGATCAGTCCCACATTGTATTTGTGAGCAGCCCACAGTGAGGAGGGAACCTCACTCAGTTCCTCGGGCAGCTGCGATGTGTCAGTGAAACATGCAAAACTCGTGTTGTGGCGCTCGCTGTCACGTGTCTCTGTCAGGTGCAGACAGCGAAGAGCCTGTGTTTCCAGTGGAAAATCAGTCTTATGCACATTCAGGGTGGGGGAGTAAAAATGTCCCCGCTCCTTTCGGTGCCAGTCTTTGGTCGACAGGCATTTCATCAAAAACGGACCTAGGTCCTTCCACTCATCGCCTGGACTCTTGGAAAGTGAAATGTGTGGGGTAGACCCACGGACAGAAAAAAAAGAAATGCACTCTGCTCTGGTGTGAGTGAAACAGAGGCAACGCATCGTTGGGGGCCCCAAAACAACGTAGAAACAAAGAGGCCATCATTCACGCTTGGGAAAAAAAAAACTGACTCTCAAACACACTCTTTCTTTCACGAGTTGCACTGGCTGTGCAGTGCAAATTGGGATCTTTCATGAAGTGAGCATCACCCGGCACCTTATCGTTAGCCGCCACTATCAATTCTTCTGGGGCCTCGAGGGGAAGCAACCACTGATAGACATGCAAGAGAGGCTTAGCAATTTGAGCCAAGGTCGAGGAAGATAACGACCTGGCAACAATCAACCCGTCGGGGGTGGAGATGAGATTCATGCCCATGGCTAGAAGCAAATCTCTTCCCAACAAATTCATCGGACACACTTCTGACAATACAAAGCTGTGTTTAATTTGGTTTTGTGATGTGCATGTCTCGTCGCCGTAGTCAATACAAGTAAGTGGAGTGGTGAGAGGCTCTCTCTTCTTCGTTCCAGCTGCCCCGACAGAATAAACATATCTCCCACTTTTTTTTTTACACTGGGGAAGTTCTTCTGCACGAAGGAGCGACAATGTTGCTCCGCTATCGGCTAGGAACGTGATATTTTTACCCATGATTCTAAAAGTGACCCGCGGCAGTTTCTCAAAAGCAGCTTCTTTATACAACGTGTATGTGGGAGGAGGCGGCACGTGACGACGCTCTAAACCTGTCAATGGTGCTCAAAATTTGGTCACGTAAATCAACCTCGAACTCTGTGTCAGTGTCAATGCATGTCTCACCGTCAGGCTGAGAGCAATCAGTCGAACCTAAATCATTGTCAGAAGAAAAATCATTATCAACATGTAAATCACTATACGTTTCCGAATAATCAACATCAGAATATGAATCAGTGTACGTGTCTGCAGGGGAAAGGGAAGTTAGAGGGGACAGCAAGCATTTCTTCATTGCAAGAAGCGTGTTGCATGTGTGTGTGTGCATCACTTCCCTGCGAAGACGCTGTAGGCCGGGGGTCCGTCTCGCCGTGTCACTGAGGTGCTTCATCATGGTGAGGGAGGCACGCTTTATCTTCTTGTCCTCTGCATCGCTGGCCTCCTGCAGAAGCCTCTCAGCGTGCACTGCATGACGTCGGACCTCTGTCAGCCGGGCATCTTCAATCCCCACCCAGCAGCTTCTGTTAACTGCTTTGGCGATCTGGGGGAGCAGCCCTTGTCTGAAAGCAGTGATGAGGCTGGCCGTTTGGTTGACGGCAGTCCTGATGAACGTGGCGACGCTGCGGCGTCGGTGCTGGAGTGCGCAGGGTTGTACGGTGGTAGCGTTGGATGAGGGCAGGCGGGAGGAGGGAAGACAGGCATGTCCAGGAGAGGGTCCCTCGGGCCTGTAAGAGAAGGATACAGACGATTTGGTGCATTTGAATGCTCGTGTGTGAGCGGCTCCTTTTCTCCCTCCTCTGGGGAGTGTGTGTGAGTGTGTGCACCCTCTGCCGCTATCTCTGTCACCCCTGTGCTCCAGCGCCCAGCGCTGTTCACACGTTTGTTTTTGTTTTTTTTACTTGTTTCCTGTCCCTGACTTCTGCTTCAGTTTTCCAAAATGAAAAACACCCTTCATGATCTTTGATGATCTGAATTGCATATTTGTTTGTTTTTTTCTTTTTTGTAACCTTTCCCTCTGCTATCTTCAATTTATCCCGGAGGTTTCTCAATTCCTCCAAACTCAGTGATCCCCCCTCTGGGAAACCACACTTTTCAACCCAAACATCCAACATATCAAGACAATCTGGACCGTATTTTTTCCGCATGTCGTCCACAATTGGTCCCCCCTGGGGAACAGCAGCAGCCACTTTGCTCTGGTTCTTCCCCAGCACTGTCTAGCTAGACTTATTACTCTGACTTTTCACTAAGTTTTCACAAAATTCCAAGTCAGAAAATACACAGGCGTCCCCGTGCACCCCTTTTTCTTACTCTGGAGCAAAAAGGTGGAGAAAAAACTCACCCCTCTGGTAGTTTACCTACCAGAAGCTTCCGGCTCACTTGCGGAGCGGGAATTTCAGTGTTGATTCAGAATCAACACCGACCTGACAGGCACGGTTAACGTATGCGCTCCGTCCTGCCCCGGGACCGTTCGTTCGTAGACGACAAGGAAAACAACCCACTGGTCACTGATATGTCTGAGACAAGAACAATTACTTCTCACCCGATCTCTGAATCAGCACTTCCTTTCCAGGTTCGCTTGGATAGACGTGAAGCCGATCAGATCCACTCTTAGACGCCGATCCTCTCATCTCTGAATGCTTGGTTCGAGGTAGAGGGGGAACGAGGAGTTTCCTCCGTTCCTGGTCCCGGGCCCTCAACGTCCCAGAGTTCCACTGACGGGTCTCCAGCAATCCTGTTTGTGACGCCAAATTGTTGTGGAAAAGAGCGAAGAGGAATACTGGGATAATAAGTAATTTAATGAACAAACAATAAAAAAAGGGATCGGAGCTCCGAGGCACAAAACACAGTAAAATGGGAGTGCGAGTGCGAGGTGGGAAGGAGGAAGAAGGTCTCTTATACACAGGACTGGGAGGGGATAAGATAAGGAAAGAACAGGGAGGAGAACAGAGAGAGACAAACCAACGACTATACGATAGTTGACCGATTTCACAGCTCATATCCTGTACAGGGAAAGGATGAGCACATCAGTGGCAGGCCATAAAACAAAGTGAAATACGATGCGTATATGTTAGCCTAGGATTCTAACAGTTTACACGTGCTACTAGTGATCATACAATATAAATCAAGGTAAAGAATAACACAAGAATACTCTATCATGTTCGACCCATCTTAATAACCGAGATTTTTTTTCCAGGTGTGCTTTGCTCATCTCTTTGTACCAAATATTTAGGGGAGTTTTTATAACATCACATAGATTATTAGAGTATATAGTCTTGAAAGCTTTGTCACCCAGCAGAGATTGAAGTGGGATATCTAGTTGGTCAAATTCTAGCTCCTTCCATTTTGCATCGTAACCCGCCCTGCACCAGTAGACTATATACTGCAGTTGTGCTGCTTTATAGTCGTCCTCCGAGCATGGGAGTGACATCCCTCCCTGTTAAGTGTAATGTTTTGTAGCATACCCTTGGTTTCTTGTTCTGCCATATGAATCTAGAAATGATCCGATTCCATTCATTGAATTTCTTATTGGGTATTTCTACAGGCAGCGATTGGAGTAGAAATAACAATTGTGGTAAAATAACCATTTTTTAAGTATCTATTCGGTTGTAAAAATCAAGTATCCGGGTCGGATAAAGTCACCAGGATGTCATCTGCATATAAACATGTCTTATATTCTTTCCCCTTGAATAGTATTCCCGTGATTTCTGGGTCTTCCCTAATCTTTTGAACAAGTAGCTCTATAAATAGAGCAAACAAGATGGGGCTCAGTGGGCAGCCCTGTCAGCAACCCCTCTCCAAACGGATTGTACCTGAAAGACTGCCATTTATTCTGATCCGGGCCACAGGTGAATTTTAAACATTTTATAACTGTATTGTTAAAGCCAAAACGTTGCAGGACCAGGTATAAAAATTCCCATAGAACAGAGTCAAAAGCTTTTTCTGTGTCAAAGCTAATTGCTAAGGACATTGTGTTTCCTTTGCTCATTATATGTAACAGATGTATAGCTCGCCTAACATTGTCTTGTGTTTGTCTAGTTTTAACAAAACCTGTCTGGTCCGTGTCAATTAGGTTAGGGATAATATTTTCTAGTGTGTTGACAATAATTGAAGTGAAAATTTTATAATCAGTGTTTAAAACTGAGATAGGTCTGTATGAGCTGCAATCTGTCCTAGCTTTCCCTGGTTTCAGTATTACAGATAATATGGCCTGTTTCCAAGATGGTGGGGTCTCGCCACCTTTTCAGACATAGTTAAAACAATTTAATAAATAGCAGTGGGGTCACAGAGTCCCTAAAAGTCTTATACCATTCTGCTGGTAGTCCATCTCCCCCGGCTGCTTTGCTTGTTTTCAGTTTAGAAATTGCCTTGTCGACCTCTGCATTTGTAATCTCTGTAGTTAAGCACTTATTTTGTTCTGTGACAACAGATGGCAGGTCTAGGGATTTCAAAAAAATTGATTGACTGTTACTGCTTTTGCTAATTCGGGTTGAGTGTATAAATTCCTGAAGTATGATTCAAAAGACTGTAATGCTTCTGGCTTATAACACATCTGGTTGGTGACCGGGTCCTTTACTTTATATATGGATCTTCCAGACTGTTGTTTTTTAAGTCTCCAGGCTAAGAGTTCTTTAGCACGGGGTCCATTTTCATCGTGGGTTTGTTTGATATACTTAAGTGTAAGTTCCTCCTGGTCCTTCAGTTTCTTATTTAGTTCTGATTTTACTACGGTTATTTGTTCCAATAAGGTGGGGTCGTTAGTCTCTACGTGCTTCCGTTCCAGTGAGTCGAATTTACTTGTCAAGTCGTTAAGGTGTTTAAGTTTTTCTTTTTTCCTTTGTGATGCCCAACTTATAATCTTCCCACGCAACGCAATACTGCTTTTCCAGCATCCCATAAAATACTCTGTGACGTCACTGTGCTACCGTTAAGGTCTGTATATTCCTTCATTTCTTTCCTAATGTAATCTTCAAATCGGGTGTCATTTAATAGGGAGGTGTTGAGTCTCCAAATAGTGTTTTTGTGTGGGACACCTATATTTATTTTCACATATACACCTGAGTGATCTGACATGTCGCTAACACCAATTCTACAATCTAAAACCCTGTGTCTGTCTGTTCAGAACATAAAGAAATAATCGATCCTCAAGTAAACTGAATGAGGGTGAGAGTAAAAAGTCAATTGTTTAGTGGATGGATGAAAATCCCTCCATACATCAAACATACCAATCCTTTTAATCATCTTCTTAATATTTAGTGACTCAGGATTTGTTTTCTTTGTCGGGTTTGATGAATCTAGAGTGGGATGCAGCTGTACATTCCAAGGGGACTCGTGCCACGCAAAGCCTATTCCGACCTGGCGATCCTGTTTGAATCCATTAGCAACCAGCTACATTACCCTGGGCAGCTTCACGGGTACAGGTGGATGTATGCTAAATGCAGAGAGAATGGACTGCGTGTGAGAAAAGGAAGGTTTTGAAGGAGCTGGATCCAAGAGGAGTGTCATTAAGGCAAGCGGGGCGTCTCAAACGGAGGAATTACTTCTCAAACTTCTCAACTTCATCTGGCACCTGGACTCATATGATGAACTGAAGCCATATGGTATTTGTGTGAATGGATGTATCGATGGCTTTTCAAGAAAAATAATCTGGCTCAATGCTTACACAACAAGTAGTGACCCAAAAGTAATTGGAGGGTGCTACATAGAAGCGGTACAGCGTTTTGGGGGGTGCCCTAGAGTTGTTCGAGGCGACCTTGGAACCGAAAATGGCCATGTTAGAGGCTTCCAGCGTTTCCTCGTCCCTGTTCAACCAGACGACACCCTCGATAGTTACTTGGAGGGGGCCAGCACCGCCAATCAAATAATTGAATATTGGTGGGGTTTCCTGCGTGGCCAGCGCATGGAGTTCTGGTTAGCCTTGTTATCAGACCTCAGAGACAACGGGCATTTTGATGGCGAGTTTCTGGACAAAAGTCTCCTGCAGTTTTGTTGTATGGGCCTCCATACAGGTGAGTTCATGAATAATGTTTTATTTTCATTTTGTGCGCATGTGTATGTGAGTGAGAGAGAGGGGAGGGAGGACAGAAACGGGAAAGGGGGTGTTGGGAAGACAGACAGACAGAGACGGGAGGAAAGGAAAAAGAATGCTAAAGAGAAGGGGTAGAAAAGGGAAAGGAACAGAGATGGAAGGGGAGAGAGATGGAACAGAAGGGTAGAAACAGAGAGGATAAGAGATGGGGAGAAAGAGGGGGGGGAGGGGAGGGATGAACAGAGACAGGGAGGGAGGGAGAGGGTGGGGTTGCTCATGTGTGAATGCTGTAATTTAGTGTTTTATTTATGTTCTGCTGGCACAGCTCTTCCTAAATGTATACATTTTCAACAGGATGAGTTGGATGACACTGCACAGGTGTGGAATGCACACAACATCAGGCCATCAAGAAACCTGAACGTCCCCAGCGGTCGGCCTAATGTGACGCATGCTGTTCCTGAACTTTAGCGAACAACAGATTTTCTCTCCCCTGTTGAAGATGAACACATTCAACTGTGCAAAAATGAATGTGTCTTTCGGCTGGCTGTACCATGTAATCCAGATATTTATGAACTCTGTATCATCTTTATGGCTGAGTCCCATCTTGCTCCACCAACAGATCCGTATCAGGCTGTGAACTTGTATTTTCACCTAAGAGAGGCCATCACTGCATCTCTCTAAACCACCCGACCCTCTCCACAGGATGGACACTTATTCCACTGCAGTGCGCCTCCCCCTGACCCTATCCAGAGAATGGACACTAAATTGTTGTGAACCTCCTGTTATTTTGTGTCTTGTTAAATCTCTAGTGTTCCTTTTAAAAATACACAGGGATATCGGTTATTTACTGCACTCCTTTGTTTCTGTTATTACGCAATCCTTATGGTGATGCTATTTACTGAATTTACTTTTTGACCTGAAGGTCGTGTGTGCAAAGAGCTGTTAAATAAAAGTAGCCATGTGAAAGAACTTAACTATGTTCAGAACAAAGTTGTTGAAACATTGAGAAACACAGAAGCACAAGGTTACTTTAAGATTTACTTTAATTATTCTTCACTTCCATGAATTAATGAACATTAACGTGATTCTTTAAAGTCAACAATTCCTGAAAAATTAAACCGGTTTTGGACAACTCGTTCTGAATGCTTGGTTAGAGTAAACAGATGGACCTGTAAGCAGTCATTTTCAAAACAACATTTTCACTTTCAACAACAACAACAAAAAAAAAACTCATAAAACTCTGCTGAAGCATTTACTAGTCTGTAACACAGGTGTAACTATGGAAGCAGATAGTTACCATAATCCAAACAAAAATGCAATAGCAGAAATGCTTTTAAATTTTAAGAACGAAGCTGCATTATTTGACTCATAATTAAAATGGTTAATAAGTCATTCAATCTGCATTTTCATTTTCTTCTTCAAGACTGCTCATTCTTCATTCTTGTACTTAATTCAAATGAAGGAAAACACATTTGAGATTTAATTTTCAAAACATGCACCAGCAAAGAGTTACCAAAATTCAAAATTCAAAAATGAAAAAGCAATAGCAGAATGCTTTTTCATTTTAAGAACAAAGCTGCATTATTTGACTCATAATTAAAATCATTAATAAATATTCCTATATGCATTTTCATTTTCTTATTCGTGTTGCACCTTTTATGACACAATCAAACAGAAAACTGAGGGCATTGCTTTTTAATTTTCGTGGTCCTGCCCTGCACAAGAGTTACCACAACTCGAAAACGAAATCGCAATCTCAAAGTAAGCGCGCGGCGCAGGAAAGTGACGTCAGCACCTCCGCTGTGGGTATGGCGGTATGACACCAAGTGTCATTTGCCTCCTGTTATGTGTAAATTCTAATGTTTGTGAATTTAAGAAAGATATATATATATATATTATTATTTTTTTTTATTTAAAAAGAAAAGAAAAGAAAAAAAAGGTATGGCGGTATGACACCACTTTGCCGTCATTCCTTCTTTCACGTCATTGAAGTTGAAATCGCCGAAAAACGTGGACCACTGACAGATCTCGCACCAGCATCTGCCACCAGTCGACGGATTGATCTGTTGCTTCGCATCCTTCGACGGATGGACTGGTGGCCGACGCCGAACAGCTGTTACTCCACCCATGTAACAAATAGCTTTAGCTTTGATGTTGTGCTGGTGCATCAAGGTGTTCCATAACTGACAACAGGTTGGCTAGGGCAACCTTGTTTGCGTCCGTATCTGGGACGGCAGAATACCTGCTCAACTCGGTCCCGAGCATCAGATTCAGATACACTATTCAACTCCACCTGGGAAGCTAAATCCAGCAGGGTTTGAACAATTGTGTCAATGTGCGCCATGTTCAAATCTGTCCAACCAACGAGATCCGTCAGTGGTCCACGTTTTTCGGCGATTTAAATCTCGTTTACCGGCAACTTCAATGACGTGAAAAGTAACGATGGCAAAGTGGTGTCATACCACTATACCTTTATTTTTTGTTTGTTTGTTTTTTTAAATATACAGTATATATATACATCTATTAAATTCACAAACATTAGAATTTACACATAACAGGAGGCAAATGACACTTGGCGTCATACCGCCATACCCACAGCGGAGGTGGAGAGCTGCTGACGTCACTTTCCTGCGCCGCGCGCTTACTTTGAGATTGCGATTTCGTTTTCGAGTTGTGGTAACTCTTGTGCAGGGCAGGACCACGAAAATTAAAAAGCAATGCTCTCAGTTTTCTTTTTGATTGTGTCATAAAAGGTGCGACACGAATAAGAAAATGAAAATGCATATAGGAATATTTATTAATGATTTTAATTATGAGTCAAATAATGCAGCTTTGTTCTTAAAATGAAAAAGCATTCTGCTATTGCTTTTTCATTTTTGAATTTTACATTTCATATTGAATTTTGGTAACTCTTTGCTGGTGCATGTTTTGAAAATTAAATCTCAAATGTGTTTTCCTTCATTTGAATTAAGTACAAGAATGAGCAGTCTTGAAGAAGAAAATGAAAATGCAGATTGAATGACTTATTAACCATTTTAATTATGAGTCAAATAATGCAGCTTCGTTCTCAAAATGAAAAAGCATTTCTGTTATTATATTCTTATTTTAATTTGGATTATGTAACTGCTTCCATATAAAACAAATATATCCATAAATATATACAATGTGAGAATTGTTTCTTGCAAGAGCTGCACTTCAACCCATGACCATCGATAAAAGTGTACACATCTAATCGTAAACAATCTGCTGCAACCTGAATTTCCACTTCTGTGTCTATAAACCAGTCACAGCTTGACTGATGGCTCTGAAGAAGCAGTTTCCATCAGCCTCTACATTCTCATTTGTACACGGCGAACCTAATGGGCCATTGCAATCAGAAATTGGAAAACTCGCACGGTCCAAATGAATCTTCAAGTTTTTGCAAAGGTCTAAACAAACATCAACATCAAGGGGAGAGAAGTTACACTCTTCATTGGTCACAGCACTGACAAACTCTACGTCAGAATTATCCATGTCAAAGTGAGGAGTTTTGCTCTTCTGAAGTGACTCACTGTTGCCAGTTGGTGCTGGAATTTTAAACCGTGACCGGTTTCGCCTTGATGAAAAGAACCATGCAGAACCTTGGCTAACCTAATACCAGTGCCATAATCTGCCACTGCATCTTCACTAGTACTAACTGATGATGGATCACAAATCACATGTGCGAGGCGTAGAACGAGCGGAGCAGTCAGAGGCAACAGAAGGCAACCACGGGAGCCACAGGAACCACGGGCACAGCTCTGGTCATCTGTGGCGTCGCCTCCACCTGATTAAAATAAGAAAGATGTGATTTTATGCCAATAAACATAGAAAGGAAAACACTAGGCTTTACACGATCACGATTTTTGTGCCGATCACCGATCAGTGAGTTTAAATAAACCGATCACCGATCACCAATCCGATCACGTTAGGGGCAATAAATACTTGTTTCTGTACACCCCTTGCACCGTCTAAAGTTGTTTGCTTTAGCATCCGTTTCAGAGTTTGCTTTTCTTTTTCTTTCTCCGCGCTGCGTTTCTTGAACTCGACATGCTCCTCCGTGTGTATCTTTTCCAAGTGCCTGATTAAATTTGTGGTGTTGAAATTTTTTGCCAAAGTTCCCCCCGCGAGGTACTGTAGCGTTGCATATATTGCAGATTCAAAGAAACTTTATTGTCCGTCACATAGCGACAGTACTCAAAACAGGAAGAGGCACGAAGACGAAAATGAAGGTTTTTGAATCATGAACCATTAGCTCTCGGTGTTATGCCCCGGCCTAGGGGGAACCAGGACACAACATAAAGGCTCCCCCCCTTCTCCCAGCTCTCAAATTAGACAAAGGTGCTTCGTCCACAGGATGGTTTTTATTAAACGTCACCATCATTGCACTGGCGTCAGGGAGGGCATGGCCAAAACAACAAACTAAATGGCTCTCTTATGGATCTTACCTATGAAGAAAACAATCAAATAAATGACAGTCAAACTAACCTCCTTAACTAAAACACAGGAGAAAAGGGTCACAACACAAATGGTTTCCCTCCCCTACGGGCTACGTGGACACAAAGGGAACTGAAATAGATTACAAAACAGAATTGATGGCTGAACACAGAATGCTGCTGCTGCGGCACATGGCCTCTGGTTGGGAGCTGGGAGAAGGACAAAGAGACCGAGGGTTAGGGTCCTCCTTAAATATTGGCACCAGCCAATCACCTTTCCGCACCTGGAACAAGGAAAAAAAAGGGAACATAGGATCTACTGCGCCATCTAGTGCCCAAACGGACACACAGCAGACAAAAGGAACTGACAACAATGTAAACCCAAATCTATAGATTTACATAACACTCGGATACAAACAAATAAACATGTCGATGCTGTGAAACTACTACAAGCGGGTGGGAAAAGCACAGGAGTTGGTGTCTGCTCTTTTCTTAGAAGACAGCCTGCAATATGATGTTGTAAAGGAAGCAATTTTTCCTGCTTATGAGCTTGTTCCTGAGCCCTACCGGCAAAAATTTAGGAGCCATAGAAAATCTAGTGGTCAAACCTTTGTCGAGTTTGCATGGGAGAAAAGCAACCTCTTTGATAAATGGTGTGCAGCTAATGATGTCAAAAATGATGGGTGATGGGTTTCCTAGTGAGTGGTATAAAACATTTGGAGAAGAATTAACCCCGATACTCCTAAATTCAATATAGTGATAGATATTCTGATCGAAGCCTGTAAAAAGATGAAGAGAAAAATCATTTCTAAAATCTATCAGGGCCTTCAGAAACAGAACAGCAACAAACGCAGGATACATCAAAGCCAAATGGCAGAAAGAACTAAGCATGGAAATATCAGAGGAAGGTTGGCGTTCCATGTGGGATGCACAGCATTCATCCACAAGTTCAAAGAAGTGGTGAACAATTGGTTGGAAAAATTTGATCCGTTTCTTCATATAAAAAGTAAAGGTGTCAACGGCGCTTTATCGCCGACAATTTTTTTATCGCGCGATTAACGCACACGGTGCTTTTTGAACCTTTGGCCGCTCCGTAGATTGTGGAAACGGGAAATGAATTGACTCACAGCACACAGTCACACGCTTGCAGCCGGCTTGTAAGCACAACAAAAAAAAGAAAAAGACACTGAGCGTAGATGAGCACTAGGAAGGACTAACATGGATAAGGCGTCAATTGTAAATGGAAAGTTCCACTTCAAAACCCTGCCAGATGGCAGTCTTGACAGGACAAAAGTGATATGCATTTACTGTAAAGCTGTATTTAGTTTCCACCGGAGTACGAGCAGTCTTACGTTTCACTTGTCTGCGAAGCATACAGCTGACACGGAGAGCCCTCCGCCCCCTTCTGAGGTAAAGCAAACCACGTTGGATGGTGTGGCACGGAGACCACTGGCCGCGTCCACCACACGCCAACTTTCAACAGCGGGGGCTAAATGGGTGTGGCTACGGCTTGCAGGCCAATTAATGTGGTGGAGGACGAGGGTCTGCGCGATATCATATATATTATACTGACTATGGATGAATATGACACTGACTGGATGATTATGGCACTGACTGTGGATTACTATGGATGCTGAACAGCTGTTATAGGCTATACTGCCTAACTGCACTATATCAGTTGAGTCCTGTACTGTATTGCACTACCCCCTGTTTAATGCACACTTTATTTATTGTTTTGATTTCATTTAATTGATTTTGTGCATCACAGTTTGATGCAATGCATAAGTGTCATCCTTTTGTCTTAATGGCTGCTGAAAAAAGGGGATGAATAGTTCAAGTTGGTGTTGAAAAGTAAAATAGAGAAATTTTGGTAGTACTAGTAATCATTAATATGTAATGTTACAGTTATGCCCATCTTTGTTGGGCTTGAGTTTATGATTATTTTTTTTACCCTGTGCATCTTTTGTTTTGTTAGTAGTACTTGTCATTGCTCCAACACGAATAAACATGCTGCATCCCACTAGATGGCGCATTTGCCTTATTTACAAGCACCACAGTCATCGGAGCTGATTGCTGCCACTCTCAGCAGCGTGCATCTACTAAGGTCTACTAAGATTCCACAATCTATTACACCTCGTGAGCAAAACAGGCTACAGGTAAAATTAAACATCTTCAGTTGAGCAACTCAGGCAAGTTAAACTGATTTAAAAACAAACAAACACTATAATACCAGGAAAAGAATCCTCTATATGTCAATAAATACAACAGATTGAGTATTCATAAAAACAATGCTTACTTTAAATAAGAAAATCCAACAAACCAACAAGTGCAACACTAAAAAGCAAACCAACAATCAAAATAATGCTTAACTGCCTTAGTTTCGTCCCACACTTATCAGCTTAGCTACTAAGAATAACACACATTATTCACCTGGACAGAAGGACGTTCTGAGGAACGTGTTGGTCCTGGAGCTTCCTGGTCAGGATGTTCGGGAGATCCCTCTGGCTCA